>NW_021166920.1:217500-430000 GCF_900634415.1 Cottoperca gobio | reverse complement strand
ATAAGATAAAGCAACAGAGCAGAGCATACTGAGATTACGTTTGACCTCTTATCGGGGAATGATAATCGTTACCTTGCATTGTTTTCAGTGAAGAGCCAGATGGTAACTCTTGATTGTTGTAATTTCTGTGCAGTCAGATACTCGTTGTCTACCGTAATTGTAATCTAAGCTAATCTGCTTTTAAAGAGGTTTCGCAGCCTTCTCTTTTATGTAAATCAGTGAATGAAATTTGAAAAGCAATTAATTTGGTAAGTTATAAAACTGCTGCATATTAAGTCAACAAATCACAATGAAATGAAGTCATACAATGGCACGTTTGTAATAAAAATGGAGGCACCAGACACAGACAGGAAGAGGATTTGGTTATCTCCCACTGAGCCTGCTGCTGCATCTGTTGTGACGTCCTGTCGGTTGATTCGTAGGAAACAAGTGAAAGCACAGCTGCTCATGGACTCCTGAAAGAGTGGAGGATGGCAGGAAAACCCCTGATACAGACATTTTAAGATTTTGTCATGCCTTGTCCACAAGGATATCCTGTTGTCCACACGCAAACACAGTTTAGGATCGATAAAAAATGATCGAAAACTGAGATTTCTGCAGCAGATTCTTCAAAACTCTAGTTTCTGTGCATCTGTGCAACAGAGAGTTTGGGAAACGATTATATCAACAGCTGAATTTGTACATGCACATTGTTTGTAATGAGAATGCGCCTGAAAGAACATCAACGAGGGCGAACTAACATGCAGCAACTCCACCTCTTTGTCCATACACACATATTAATCACATTTTGGTTTTTCCATAATGCCCGAAAAGTGTTAAATGAATAAAGGAAAACAAAAAGGTATTGAGATCTATGAATAAGTAATTAACTACTACTGTTTGTGTTTCCGTAACTACAGCCAAAGGAAAGTAACCTCACTGTTCTAATAGAGTCAGAGGTTGTAAAAATATTAATAGGATATTTCATATGCATATACATATCTTGTTCTCCCCGTTGTTATAGATGCATTGGCTCTCTTAAATTTGTATTAATTCTCCCATCAATTTCTAACCTGATAGGTTTGTGGAACACCTTTTCAAATAGAACAATCATGAAAACCTTCAGCAGTACTTCAGTAAGAACATTCCAAAACACCACAAACTAATTGGATAATATGTTGCATGGTTATGGGTAGAAGAGTTTTAGTTGTATTGGCAGCTCAATTATTGTCATTGAAAAGCTGTACCTGGTTTATCAGATGGGTGGAAAGATGGAGGGAAGGAGTAAAGAACCAGGGGGAAAGATGGGGGGAGGGAGTAAAGAAACAGGGGGAAAGATGGAGGGAAGGAGTAAAGAACCAGGGGGAAAGATGGGGGGAGGGAGTAAAGAAACAGGGGAAAGATGGGGGAGGGAGTAAAGGACCAGGGGGAAAGATGGAGGGAGGGAGTAAAGAACCAAGGGGAAAGATGCAGGTAGGGAGTAAAGAACCAGGGGGAAAGATGGAGGGAGAGAGTAAAGAACCAGGGGGAAAGATGGAGGGAGAGAGTAAAGAAACAGGGGGAAAGATGGAGGGAGAGAGTAAAGAAACAGGGGGAAAGATGGGGTGAGGGAGTAAAGAACCAGGGGGAAAGATGGAGGGAGAGAGTAAAGAAACAGGGGGAAAGATGGAGGGAGGGAGGGAGGGAGAAAAGATCCAGGGGGAAAAATTGATCTATTGTTCTTTAATATCCATGGCCTGTCTTCCTTTAAACGTGTCATCTAGTGTCTTGCCACCTCTTTCTTTACAGTCCCAAATCCATCCACTACAATTGATATCGAACCTCAAACTCTGTCACCGCAACTCGTTTATCTTGCCCAATAAAGACACAATGAAGCACCGTCACGCAACAGCCCAGAGCTTCAGACCTTGGAGGGAGCATTCCCATTGGTCCCGCTTTCTTCTGTCGTCTTCATTACAACAGAAACCATCTTTCTGTCCTGTCGTTTTCCAAAGTATATGTCGTGTTCAGCTTTTAATCAGATTTATAGTTAAACAAGAGCTGCAGATGGGGAAAGTGATGGCATTTTCTAAGAAAAGGTTAACCAATCAAACAGCTTTTTCCTATATCATCCTCCATGATTACCTCTTCTCTCATTTGTCTTCTCTTTCTGGGAAGGTAAGCTTCACCTTTGCCTCTTACTTTTTCATCAACCTCTCTTATGATATATCTTGTTGTATCACCGGCCACCCAAAGCTATTTAATAGCTTACTTCTCTCTCTTACCTGCCATCAACCTCCTATATAGTATTACTCTCATGTCCCCCTCTTTCAATGTTATTATCTCTCTCCGAGACTAATCTTTTGCACTCGTTGTGCTTCTCTTTTTAAGTGTAATCTCTTACCGGCTGTTTTTTTCTGGAGCCATTTGATTACTTGTTTCCACCGCTTGCTTTCTAACAGCCTCTTTCTCTTAATATTCATGGTTCTCCCACACTCTTTTTCTATTAGTTTGGTCTGACAGATATGGCCCTGGTTAGTCGAGCGTTCAGAAGTCAATCTCGACCTGAAGGTAGGCCACACCACTGGGTATTTAAAGAAAGGTGGACGAGGGGTGGTTTGTTATAGATCAGGGGTCGGCAACCTTTACTATCAAAAGAGCCATTTTGCCACCTCTTCCACCAAATAAAATGTGTCTGGAGCCGCAACACATATTTCATAACACAGCTTAAGTTGTATATAATATATGTAGTTATACTATATTTGTTGCATTTATGAAATTACAGAAATACAAAGGAAACTGTTGAGATTATATTGTTATTAGGACAACACCAAACTCTTTTAGCGGTATCAACTCAATGATTTCTTCCTGCACCACATCACAGTTCACATACCTGCATAACAGCGCTGTCTGTTCAACATCATTTACATCACTTGACTCATCACAGGCGATTGAATATGCTTCAGATGAATTGATGTCCTCAATTTGCTGTTTGGTGATGTGTGTTGACATTTTAATGGCCCTGTCCTTGACGGTCTTTGCAGAGAGAGACATATCTCTAATATTCTGAACAATTTCATCTTTGTTTTTGAAGTCTGAAAATAGATTCTCTGATATTTTTAAGAATGCTTCTGTCATGTATTCTCCATCTGTGAACGGCTTTCCACGCCGTACTATCTCCTGAGCGGCCAAAAAACTAGCAGCAGTAGTTGAGTTTGAAGACTTCATCCATTTCTTGAAAGAATAGCAAAAATGAGTGAATGCTCCTTTTTTGAATCACTTTTGGAACACTTTATGCTTTTTAATGGATAACCAACATTCGAGAAGTCACAAGCACTGAAGTGAGAGAGGGATAGTAGATGACATGCAACAAAGGCACTTGGACTTGGAGGTGTTGTGGTTCATGAAAGGCTCCTTAACCCACGGGCTACTTGGGCCACAACAGTATTAATCTGTTCTGACCAAGATACATGATCCAAGCAGTGTTTAACTCCTCACTAGCTGAATACACTATGAAGAAGAAGAAAATCAAATCTAAGGTCCTAACATTGTTGGATAGAGACACTGTGTTAGCAGCACAATAAATGATGGTTTCATCTGCATATAATGTTATCCAGATGTTCTTTATGGCAAAAGGTAGCTCGTTAGGGAATATTGACTAGAGAAGAGGCCCCAGACAACCTCCACAGACAAGACAAGCCTTATTGGTGTCCATTGTTTTTCTCAGTGCTCTTCTTTCGAGCCTCCTACATTCAAGAACAACATAACTGTATTTTCACATGGATCAATACGGCTACCACTTATGTTGTCAGTTGTGGCTGTTTCCTTTTAGACATGTAATACAGTCTGGCAAATCAAAATATGCACATTGATGGACTTTCCTACTCTTTGTGTAGAAAAGACAGCCACTGCCACTCGTTAGCTTTTATAAAATGGGAATCTGCAATGCACACCTCCAAGTGGATGGCACAGTATGACTGGGTTGTTGACACCTTTTAATTAGGCTCATTTAAGCAGCTGGCAACAGATTAAAACCAGCTATCTTGATCCCCGGTCAATCAACTGCTGTGCTTTGCATACGGTTTGTTTTTGTAAGGAGATGTTAATATCCGAAAGCCAGAGGTTGCATGTGCTTGAACAAAATGAACAGCAGTCTGGACTGATGCTCATTTTACTGATATCAACAACAGAGCACTACCTCAAGGAATATTACAGCGTTAAGAGTGTATTATGTGACTATTGTTTACTAAGTTTACTTACAGCTGGGCAGTGTGAAGTAATCAGATTAAATACAGAAATGTACCAGGCTGGAAATCACAACCATTTCCCTCTGAAGCTACATGTCAATGAACATTTTCAAAATATTTACAAAATATATAGACATTGCTATCCAAAGATGCAATAACACAGAACCCAAACTAACAGAAAGTTGCTGCAGTTTATGTCAGCTCTCCTACGCCACTATCTATCTTTTGTCTTTATTCATTGATGTGACTTAGTTGTGATTTTGATGCCTGCTAATGAGCATCATTTGAGCTGCTGTCTGCTTATCGCTCTGAGAATATTCATTACAACGCCATGAATATTCAACATTGTCCTCCATCCTAGGAGCGCTTGGATTATTGATAGGCTTGCTTATTGGGTTTTCTCTTTCTAGTGTGACAGCTTCGTAACAGCCTTACCTGAGCTCTCTGACGGAGGGAAGAAAACACATCAAAGTGATTCACTTTTTCTCAATACGTGGGATAATGTCTGCGGCAGGAAGTCTGTGCAGTTTGTCCTGCTGCCAAAGTTCACAGATCATGTCTCCTCTAACGCCAACACATCCCATCAACAACCAGAGAGTCTTTCTATGGTTTTATTTTAGATTTGATTTCATTTTAGCCCCTGCTTTTAGTTGTGTAATTGATCCCCGAGGAGACATTTCTGCAGCAGCTCACACAATAAATGATGAATCAGTCGAGTGAAATGTCCTTTACACAGTCTAATGATCTTTTATGAATATATGAATTACCCTTATTCACTATCGGTATGAATGAATGTGGAGTATTGTCCACCTGTTGCCTCGGGCACTGTCTTTACGCCAGCCATTTGCTCGTACTTTCAGTATCTGGGTGACTTTGAAGATTTCATGGTAGCTGGATTAGATTTTAAACCTGTGACTGTTCCATCTGTGATTCACTTTCAGAGCTCCAGGGCATATGAGTATCTGTGAGTGTGTGTGTGTGTGTGTGTGTGTGTGTGTGTGTGTGTGTGTGTGTGTGCGTGTGTTTGATAATTGCTGTGTGTGTGTGTAACTGATACCTGTGTTTGTGGATTTGTGAGATCATGTGTGTGTATATATGTTTCTGTATTGATGTGAAGGTAAACAAGATCATCTGTCGTGCAGCTAACTCCACATTCTGTAGCGCACACACGCAGTGAATCATCGTTATAGTAATGACGGTGTTTGGTATGAGAGTTTAGCGTTTGTATAAGGGACATCCATTCAGATCATACACTTACTACAGAGTCTCATCTCTGCCACACACACCATCTGAGGTTGCTATTTGTCCATAACACTGGGAAGCAAGATTGTCTCTTAACATTGTAAGTGTATACTCTGGAAGACGCATGCCTCGGACTCATAAACAACAGCACACATATGTACACAAACACAGATTTGGCAGGCGCACACATCTTGTAGCCATAGTGTGTGACTACATCAGAACAGAACATTGTCAGATCATGCTTTGCAGGGAGGGGTAGGTATACATATACAGTAGATGCTCTAATGTTCCTTCATGGGGTTTACTCTCTTGGATCGGCCCAATTTCAAAGTAAAAGAGAAAATGATCCAGTGTGAGTGCTGTTTAAGTGTTCCCTCCTAGACACTGGAGAACAGCTCATACATATGGTATGTGACTTTAGTTTTGACGAGCTGAGAAGAATAAACTTTATCTTCATCGTAACGAAGGCATATGGTATCCAAGGCAACTGTTCAATGGCACTGACGCAGATAGTAAAATTGTTCATTGTTGGGAGCCGTTTTCTTTAGTTTGGGATTTGTTGAAAATAGTAAGATAAACTATAATAATAATAATAATAATAATAATAATAATAATAATAATAATAATAATAATAATAATAATAATAATAATAAAAATAAAGATAATGGCAACTTTATTGCTAAAGTGCCACACGAGGAAAAGCACATTTCTGATTCAAATATGAGAAGCAATCAATACTCTCTCAGAATATTGCACATTTCACAGATTGGATTATTTTCAGTGTGACATGCAGCCATATTTAGACACATGGCCCTAATCTTAAAATCACAAGAAACTGAAATGTGTGGAAACGCAACTGATGAATTCTATGTATTCTAGACTATACTGTACATTATGAATGATGCAAATGCATAGACATATACTTTGCTAAAATGTTATGGTATGTTAGTCGGCGTTACAGAATTGAAATTATTCTTTTGTAGCAAATAGTTCTTTCGAATTCTCACGCTGGTGATCACCAGCTTATTACTCTAACAGATAATATACATATGGTTGTGGTAATGCGTGTAAATTGTAAGAAAGCAACATCAGCATTGTCCTCGGCCTGTTTGTCACACTGCTGCCTACTCAACCCTCAGCAGAGACATTTCCAGTAATCAGATGTGTGGTGAAAAACTTCCCCCAGTGTTCTGACATTTCAACGGCTGGTTTGTACAGAGAAAATCCACCTGAGGCAATCCAGCATGCAGCCCTTCAGCTGGCCTGTTCTAGACTTTACACTCACGACCTACGCATACTCACATGCACATCTTCTTCACGCACAAATGTACATACAAATACACAAATACACATGGCATTTTAATGCATAAAACACACACTGAAATAGGCACAAATCCTGCACAATCTGTTGTCCTCTTATTGTACTAACTATGCGTATATGTATATATATATATATATATATATATATATATATATATATATATATATATATATATATATATATATATATCTTAAATGCAGTTATGTAGGCATATTCCCTTTAAAAAAAATTATTTGTAATTTCTTCTCAACTTTACAGAATTCCAGTTCAAGTATGTATTTGTGCATATGTCAGTACAGAGACTACAGCATATGCATTAACATTTTCTGTAGGTAGGAACACACGGAACACACTGTGGTGTGGATAAACGGGGCACACAGTGACAGCAGGAAACAAGCACACACACATAAATGCTTTCTCATACATAATATATGCCTTCACCCCCCCCCCCCCCCCCCCCACGCAGTCTGTGTCTGGACATAATCATGATGACATTGTAAGTACTGTTCACACAAGACTTAAGAGATACATCTCCAAACATTGTTGTCTCATTGTTTTTCAGTTGAGTTCAAATCTAGAAACTTCACACTGTAGTTTTCTAATATAGAATGTTTTTTAAAATATTATTTTATTATTATCATATTATGCAACTGTCTAACTTATCTCAAAGCAGGCATACTTTGAAATCACTAAAGCAATGTGCACATGTTAGATGATATGTGATGCAGTAGAGCTATGTATCTGTTCTTCTGTGGTTTCCTTCAGAAGCTGAGTGAAGGTTTCTTCACCTTCTTCCAAGGTGAGAGGAGAATGGGGAGAAAAAGTCCCTAGACCCTGATTAAGGTCAAAAGCTGAAACACTTTGGTCTTACAATAAATGTGTTCTATGGACTACAAGTGTTCTATTCACTTCAATGGTTTCCTATAATGGTGTGTAGAGTGTCGGATGATATCTGTTGAGAGAGGAGTGTCCGGATCTGTTGTGATGAGAAGGTTTGGACATGATTTGTGCAACATTTACTCTCAAAACACTGAACCAAAATGCAGGATTCAATCAGCAGGACGTGTGTGTGTGGTCCACTGGAGAAATGCTCTAATGGGAAAAGGATTATTCTTTTAAAACCAAAGTGGCTCTGCTCACTTTCAATCAGTAACTATCATTATTTTTCCAACCACTTGCTGTTATTTTTGGCTTTTCAATTGTTCACTCCCATTGCTGTATAATAGCGAGGTATGCCAGTAATCGTATGTGTGTCAATGAAACAGTAGCATAGTGCTGCAGACAGAGCTTTGCACTTTACGGAGCAGAATTAGCAATGTAGACTCACAAGTCAGTTCCTAAACGCTTTGCTCAATTAAAGACAATCTCCCTGGTTTATGGCTAAAGTGCGATGAAACAATTCTAGAGTTTTAAAAACACTCCAGTACCAATCCAAAGAATTTAGGGCAGCCCTTCATATTGGGGGGATGTCAAGAAGTCAACCAGTCAACATGCACCGAACTGTTGTTGCTACATCTGCGCTGTTAACGTGCTCACAGACACACAGACAGTTCTCTGACTGTTGCTGCTGTTCAAAGTTTTAAAGAAGCCGTCTCCATTTTGCTTGGCCAAGGTCGAAATCACCGGTGGGGATCTGGTCATCGATATCCTCGCTTTGTCCAGCATAGGCGGCAGGAATGCTGTACCTGCTCCTCCATTATGGACAGCAAAGGGCAGATGGTCAGATGGGTGGTGATGGCCTAGTGGCCTAGTGGTACGCCTTCCAAACAAAACACTAGAAGGTTGGGAGTTCAATACCAGGCTGCCACCATTGTACCCCTGAGCAAGGTACTTAACCCTGAGCTGCTCCAGGGAGACTGTCCCTGTACTTAGTTCAACGTAAGTCGCTCTGGATAAGAGCGTCTGTTAAATTACCTGTAATGTAATATCAACACCATAGATTTCTGTCCCTGTGCTGACAAGATGCAGACATTGTCCAGGCTCGATGGACCAAGCTTCTCTTGTAACCAGTTGGTAAACAAACTAACACGTCTTTCTTGTCATCAGTTAAAAGTCGGTTTCAATGTTTAAAAATGATCTGTTACAAAGTGATAGTGAATCAAGTTGTATCACAGCGAGAGCATTTTAAAACTTTGAAAATATTAAAAGCCACTTGTTTCACTAAGGAAGAAAATAGAGGCGAGCAACATTTCCTAGACGACGTCGACCAATAACAGCGTGTTACTCACACATGGTCTCCCCGCACGGCTGTGATTGGCCCCTCTGAATCCGGGACATGTAAGGGCTGAAGGTTCTCACCAACATTCAAGCAACAACTTTGTAATTAGAAATCCGCAGTTAATAGGTGGAGATCTTCCATTGTCTGGTATGACAAGCCTATTAGCAATGTAACATGTTATTCTGGGTCACCTGGAGGTATGTGGTGAAAAGATCATTTACTTTCCTAACTGACTACTTTTGAATGGCTAAAATTGACCATTGACAAGCCTTTAAAATCTAATAAGTTTAGACAGAGGTCAATTAGATATTGTGTATATCTATCTATTTCTATATTCTATTCAGGGGTTTTGCAGTACCTTTATGGTTTACACAGACATATTTGCAGGCAGACAAAACACACATTGAGTAATTTAAAATACTCACACTCAGCCATGTGTATATCTTGCATACACAAATATAATTAGACACAGAATATATTCATTTGCAGTACATATTCACATACCGTTTTATTTGTTGGTGTCTTACTTGAGTGAACGAGTTTATTTTACTGTGCTTCAGTACAAAACAAACCTCGGAGGGAGAGAGGAGGCAGAGACGGCTAAGACAAGAGAAAAGAGCATTAATACACGGGGAAGATTAATACATGGGGACGAAGAGAGGAGATGCAAGACAGAAATAATCAGTTTAAGAAGTGTTAGTCAAGGATAAATGAAGAAAGAAAGCAATAACATGCAAGAGATGTGGGGGAAAAACCCCACAGGTAAAGTGAAGAGGAGTCAGGGTAACTTCACAGCTTCTCAGCTCCACTTGTTTGCTGTCATCTCCTTCTATCTATCCTTTTAGAGACAGCTCATCATTGTTAAGCCTGACACCTTTCAGACCATAGCAACCTTCCGTACATTTGTTTGTGCATGATATATGACTTAATTTACTTCTTTACCAAAGAAGGAAAAATTTATTTTCTCTTTCACACATAGGGAGTGCACGTACATTCACTATCCATAAATCCACCTTCCAAAAACCTTTTTAAATACCCACCCACACACAGATAACAAACCAATCAAACACCATCAGTCAATCAGAAGCCTAAAACAGATGAGTTTTCAGTCTGCAATGGAACATGTGAAGACTTTTGGGGCGGTTGTTCCACCAGGATAGCAAACCTCGGGTTATATTCGAGGGGTATCTGCGTCCCACTCGCAGTGCGGGAGGAGCGAGCTGATTGGCTGATGCAGAGAGAAGTGATTGCGCTGGGGTGTATGGTTTGACCATGGCCTGGATGTAGGAAGGGCCTGATCCAGTCACCGCACGGAAGGCCAGCACCAGAGTCTTGAAGCAGATTCGGGCAGCCACAGGTAACCAGTGAAGGGAGCAGAGGAGCGGTGCGAGAACATGGATTAAAGACCAGTTGGGTTGCTGCATTCTGGATGAGCGGTAGAGGTCGGATGACACATGTATGTAGTCCAGCCAGGAGGGAGTTGCAGTAGTCAAGGCATTAGATGACAAGTGCCTGGACCAGAACCTGTGTCGCTTTCTGAGTCAGTAGGGGACGTATCCTCCTGATGTTGTACAGAGTGTGTCTGCAGGAGCACGCTGTTGTAGTGATGCTGTCACTGAAGGACAGGACAGGACCTCTGCAAGTTTTTTAGGCAGAATTTGAGCAGAGAGAGAGCAGAGCCTGAGACTCCCACTCTCCAAGGAGAGTGTAAAGGAGGATCTGGTGGTTCACTGTGCCAAACACAGCAGAAAGATGAGAGTAGATAAAAAGACTGTACACTCAAGTATTTTAGAAAGAAATGGAAGTAACAGGTCGGTAGTTGTTCACTTCAGAAGGGTCGAGTGCGGGTTTCTTTAGGAGAGGGTTCACTATTGCCTCTTTAAGAGTGTTAGGAAAGCAAGCAGTTGTTAAGAAATTGTTGATGAGATGGGCGAGAAAAGAAAGGTCATGAGCAATAGACTGGAGATGGTGAGAGTTGATAGCGTTAGATGTAACGAAGGTTAGAACTTCATTTGGAAAAAGGGGGGATAAAGATTGTTAAGAAAGTTAGATTGGGGGAAAGTGATGTGGATGATGAACAGTCAAGGTCATTTGGTAAGTTGGAAAATGAAGAGCATATGTCATCTATCTACCATTTTCTTTCAGCTGCCTGTAGGATAGTTCTGTCAGCATGTTAAGGATATACTCATTCCACCCTGAGCCGAGCAGCCAGCAAGCCAGTTCATGAAAACATCTGTCCACCCCTGACCACCTATATTTTTGATCTACAGTCGCTGTTCCTAATGAGCAATTAATTATTCCTAAACACATCCTAACTGTGTGTTTTGTAGGTAAAATTAAAAATGTAAGTTTGACAGCAGTCATGTATCCCTGTAAACGTCTCCTGACCTTCTCACCAGGGACAGTGGACCAATAATCTGTGACTGTAGCTACTAGCTACATCAGGTTTTAAGGCACCAACCACAAATTGCAACCTATTTTTGAATCTGGCCATCATCATCATCTCCATTAGTCAACAAGAGCATGATTCTCCACAAACACAGACCTCACAGACCTCATCGACAATCCTTTCAGTATAGAGAGGACCTGAAGTGACGTTCCTCAGCATGTGAAATAACAATCAGCGTCACACTGGCAGAGGACAGGGTTATAGCATCCAGTAAACTGTTGTAAACCAGTGGTTCTTCAAATATCCACATCCCGTCAGGCCTAACTAATAAGCCCCCAGTCTTTCTCCAGTTTTACTTTGACAGATGGTGCTTTTTCATCCACAACCAGACTATCAATTAAATCCTAGAGGGAGCAAGAAGTAAAGGAAAGAGCACAAGGAAAGTGTACCTATATGCTAAAGTCTATGAGAAAAGGCAAAGCAAGAGAACTGGACTTCGGTGTATGTGTGTAACAGACAGACAGAAAGAGCTAAGTATGTCCAGGCAGACCATGCAAAAAGAATAAATCAGTTTTTGGTGATGGATTTCACATGAGGTGCACAAGGGAGAAAACAAACAAGGTTGAAAAACCTGTCAGACACAACAAAAACCCCAGGAAAAAAGGTAGCTGTTGTTTGACAGCATAGCAGCTCTGCTATTGATGGCAAAATGGCAGCAGAGATGAAGAAAGAAGAAGAAAAAAGAAGAGATATTGATGCCAAAACAAAGGGAAGAAAGTTTTTATGACAAGCCATGGAGAAAAGAAAGGAATTTAGAAAGAGGAGGAAGAACAACAGAACAGAGGATGTGTCACAAATCTTGGGGCCGAGAAAGCGAGGGAAGAGGCTCTCATGGAAGCTAGAGAGGGATGAAAGGAAAAAGAGAAGAGAAGGCAAAGTGAATCACAGGGTCAACATGTGAGGAGAGAGGGAGCGTTAGATGAGTGAAAAAAAGGAAGACGGGGAGAGATAGTCACCTAAATTAAGGCTGAGATAAAATGAGAGTGTGTTTTTTAGAGGCTTTAAAGAATCAAAGAAAAAGAAGAAGTCATGAATTGGGAGACTAAGATGCTGACAGGGGGGTAATTATGGAAGCTGTAGAGGAGTGAGGAAAACAAGCAAAAAGGAGTTGAAGTCTTCAGGCCAAGATGAAGGAAGCTGCAGAAAACATGGAAATGGAGGAGCAGTGAATCTTGAGGCCAAGATGAAGAACAGTGTAGCGTTAACGGAGAGAACTCCAGTCAATAACCATTAATTGTGCAACGACTGATCATAAAATGTGGGAAAAAAGCTAAATTATTGTGTGTCATAGTACCAAGAGCTTCAACACCACCATCAATCATCCCACAATCTTGACTGTTAGACTTTGTCATTGTCTATTCACAAACTGTTCACCACATCCTCCATTTTAAACAATAGTATGTGCTGGCCATCAGTTGCACATTGGTGAAATAAACCTAAGCTTGTTGTACTGTGCTCTGTGTCCCACCATATGGTCGGGGCATACAGCTTTCTTCGGCATGTTGTCATTGTAATTGTGAGCACTGACCTGACAGTGGTACTTGGTGTTGGAACACTTTTACGCCTCACGCCAGTGTCTCCATTATGTTGGTGTTCTGGTATGAGTTAGTCTGGCTATTAACACATTGTAATTAATATTATTAAATTAGCCAATAGCTCAATCTCCATACTGTGAGGAACATCCCCCGATTGGGTCATAAGGTCTGGTTTCCTGCCACTGACCTTAACGGCAAATCAAAGGACGAACAGTTTACAGGTCCTTAAAAATAATTTGATAGTTAAACAGTTCATGGTCCAAAAACTATTAATGCTGTGACTAAAAATATAAAATCCAAGTTTGTCTATGTAACTGCAAGAGAAGGTTATGGTTCGCTGAACATAAATCTTACTGTCAGTACAGGGTGGACTGTGTTGTTAGCTAGTACCGTGAGGAGCAAACTCTAGAGTTCTTGTGCTTAACTCGTGGCTCAGGGCTGTAACCAGAGGCAGAGAGGCCTTCAGAGGTGCTGTCACTGTCTGATACATTATGAGCATGGTCTGAGCTGTAGTCATCTAATCTAAACACGTATACTGGCTGGTCATGACAATTCTGGGCCACGATTTCTCTTGTGGGGATGCTTGTCTCGATCCCCCTTTGGGTTGTGGTGCTCTATTGAGGCAGGTGATCTGCATGGTTTTCCACTTTTACTTTGGACATGACAACAGTTTCCCAAATAATCTGATCTCTTGCAGTGAAAGGTTAGCGTTATACATCTTGAGTACAACGTGAGTGCATACACATGGATGAAGGTTCTGCACGTACAGGGGCTTAAAGATGGAGTTTCCTTCTAAGCCTTGTGCTTTCTTGCTTTGGAAGGATGCATGTCTCAAACGTTTGTAGTGATCTCTGGGATGCTCACTACGGAAATGCTTGATTCTTAATTGATAATTCTTCTAGCAGTGCTTGACGGAGCTCTTTGCAATAATTTCTGAAACTAGAAGGCTGAGTCTGGATAAACTAATGGACAGCTTTAGAGCTAGTCTTCCATACAAGTTTAACTTTCTCCCTCTGGGTTGCATGGGGTGAGTCAATCAGATTGTGATCTAATTCCCTAAAATAATCATCAATTTGGTGATTTTTCACAGTTGTCTGGATCAAAATGGTCAATATCTTTTAGCTATAAACTCAAGCACTTCAAGGCGGGGAGACTGTGGGGTCTTTAATGGTGAAGGCGAGACTAAGCTAGCATGAGCATGCATGTGTGCATCACATACTAAAGTTCTCTCTGGTGGAGAAGCAGGTGCTGAACAGCTGTCATCACTCACGTGGGATGAGAGACAGGAGGCTGTGCAATCCTGGAAGGTTCTAGTCCCCCCTGTAGAGGGATGGTCCTGGATGAAAGTGTAGCTGAGAAAAAAAGGGATGTGTGCAAGTCATCTATTAAGCACATGACTTTCTTATCAGCTGTCTGAACTTTATGGAGATTACAATTGACATGCCATGTTTCATCATGCATTGACATATTTACAGTATGTGCATGAGTAGATGAAACAGTGGAGTAATAAAACATGGATCAGATCGGCTTCATTCAAAGTTTGACTCTTTCACTTACCATTCAGTTTCCTGTTTTCGCTTTTTTTTCATCGCTTTCATTAACACTATTTAAACTAAAACTTGAATCTAATTTTGCCTGAAGCTTTAACTGTTTTGGCTTCCAAACGGTCTCAAAGCCAGTCTCTGTTAGCTTCACACGTTTAAATGTAACTTTCTGAAACCTGACGTTGCTCTGCTTGTCTTGCTCTCTCTGCACCTTTCTCTCCTGCACTCACTTTCCCAATTAAATGAAGTTTAGTTCAAAGCTGCAACGCTGGCATGAGATAAAAAAAATACAGTGTTGAAAAGGTTGGAAACACTAAAACAGCAGAGCATGATGATTCTCTTTTTCTCAGCTGCCAATAAGCATAGCCCCTAGTCAAGTGTGACCTCATATCATCACATTGAGGCCTTAACCAATGCAAGGGGGCTTCATTGCAATCATTGATACACAATCTCTACTATCATTTTGCAACCATGCACCTGAAGTCCCTCATCATGCGTAGTGTACTCTACTTCTAATACAATACAATTACAATTTGCAAGAGAGGTCTGCACCCTGATTAATAAAGTTGGTTCTGCAAGTTTACAGAAGTTTACAACAAAACAATTAAGATGAGTCACAGGAGAAGGTCTGAAGGGATCATGAAAGCTTAGCAAAGGGTGACAAGAAATCATTTGAATGTGTTCAGTTTAATAGACACCCAGGGCATCTGGTATCAAACAATGATTAGCACGGCAGACATTATCCCTGATTTAATCAGAGGAACCTTTTCTTTTTTAAAGGTCAAACAGGTCAACCTGGACACTGATGGTTAAGTGTTTAATGAGTATTAACCAAACAAATTAAGAAACATATCAACACAGTCTATTGTGATGCTTTTATGGATGTGAGCATCTGGTAGCAGGGTGCAGAATGGTTCATTTTTTAAAATAGAGATAAAACGATTCTTCATGGTGCAGCTCTGTCTTTGTTTCCATTTCATTGACTAGTTGCCTCCATAAAGTCTGATAATCTACCTCCTCTCAGATCTTGTTGATAACATTCGTTGTAAGTGCAAAGGCATTTCTGCGGCCCATGTTTTATATAAAATAAAATAGAAGACCTCAAATGCAGCAAACATCATGGCTGTACTCACCAAAGAAGAAACAAAACAGAAGTTTTTGAAGTAGTTTTTTTGAAAGTATTCCAGAAACCCTCACTGTACAATTGGGAAATGGTCCAACTCTGAATAGGAAACTAAAATATTTATTTGAAAGCATTTGAATGCTGACACTATCAAACACCTCATGCACATTTGATAGTGGGATGTACCCCACATGCAAACATTTTCATTTAAACACAAATGCTGTTGGATTGCTTCAGTCAGAATTTGACTAACTGCATAGAGACAGACCAGTATCCATAATTCTGTTTGTGCTGCTGCAGATGGGAATGTGATGGAGCTGCCAATGTCCCCAATATACCAATAAACACACTCCTCGAAATACCAGAGCTCACAGCACAGCTTCTGCCTGACGCACTGATTCCACTGCTGCTCTTTTTACTTCTATTAAGCGTCTTTGAGTTTTTAGAAAAGTGCTATACAAGTATGTATTATTTTTATTTTTATTTTTTTTGTGAAGGTCATGTTGGGTTTCTACGTAACTAGTTCTCAGCTGATTTGGTTCCTTTATTTATCTTCATCTGTGTCTGTTTGTTTCTCTCAGTTTACATTTCACTTCATATTAATATAGTTACAAGCATTCAATAGCAATTCTTACTCAATTGCAGTTTGTCTTGGAGTTTGGACTATTGAGTGGAGGGTGAGGTGTGAGTGCAAAAGACCCCATTGCCATGTAATGTAAGCAACAAAAAGGGGTCCTGTCGTTTTCAGTTTAGACCTGCACACCAGCAATGGTGAGGCATGATGTGATACTGGTAGTGAAGTGTGTGGCCATGCTGCCCTGCAGCTGTTGATGCCCCTGAAAAGCAGCATGTTTTTCTCTGAGCTCACTCTCTTCTTGGCACATCTCAGCTCTATCAGCTTGATGTTTATCTCTTGTTAATGATGGGTCATCGCTTTTTGTGAAGTTGTATTCATTCAGTTTGCTCATAGAGCACATTGTGATGAGGGAAGAACCAAAATAATATATGGAGCTATACCAGGGCTGCCACCACCATTGTACCCCTGAGCAAGGTACATACCTTGCTCAGGGGTACAATGGTGGTGGCATGTATGTACATGAGTTGCTCCAGGGGGACTGTCCCTGTAGTTAGTTCACTGTAAGTCGCTCTGAATAAGAACGTCTGCTAAATGCCCTGTAATGTAATAATGTAAAAAAACCACCAGATCCCTTAATTTACCGTAGACACTAGATGTGAACAGTTACTTCTTACTAGTGTTTGTTTATTTGCCAAAGTCAAAGATGACACTGAGATATATTTGTATGTGTGTATAACAATGGAGACCGAGGAGCCAATGAGAAAGTGTATCTCCCATTTAGTGGGAAAACATATATTTTCTAGACATCCACTATTTAAAAATATCAATCACCTCGTAGTAAAGGAAGGGTTATGATTCTTTTAATTAGATCAAAGCAGGAATATATTTATAGAGATGGAAAAAAGAAAGCTTAAAAATCACATACGTGAAACCTCCACTTCCTCTATATAAGCCTCCTCCTCTCCTCGTATTTCATCTCAGACAGATGCAGTCTTGTGAAGAATGATGTGTTTGCATTTGTCGCTGCCACACGTTTAGCAGGACAAGACAAAACACCTCAGTCTGTTTAAATGCTATTACGGTGACTGATGATTCTCAACCTGCACCCCATTGTGTCTCTGTGCGTGTATCAGTGTCTGCCAGTATATCTACACCTGCCCATGTCTCTACTCTATGCACTGATCTTGGGTATGTATGGAGTCAAAGTGTATATCTTATTGTGCGCGTACCTGCTGTTTTTGTGTAGGTTTTGACTAGTTTGACTGGTTATCTACGGTTGTGCGACAGGCCGCAGCCATCGCTTCGGTTCCTCTGTCGCTGGATGTCTTGATTTGTGACGGTTCATAGAGAACTCTCAGTTCTACGGTACAAGCTCCTTGTTTGCTGTCAAAGTAACAAATATGCTGACAAGTTGATGCTTGTTTACAATTCAGAAATCTGTTCTTACAGTACGCATGGTGCAAACGTTGTAGACAGTGTTGGATATTTTGTCTTGTCTTTCATTTCTACGACGCTCCAATTTGTCACAAATATTTTTAGTAGATCTAACGGCACGGCTATACCAACAGGTATAAACAGGTTCTTAAAGTCAAATGGTTGAATTAGGTGTCATTTACTAATAAAGACTTTTTCTGATCTCATCTATCTTTGAGGTCTGGTGAAGTTGCGGGAGCTTAAGGTACGTGGATAAGGTGCAGGAAAGATTTCCTTCATGGTTAAAAGAAAAGCCGGTCGGACAAGATCACCAGTTACTATCAATCAAACACATGACTCGGTTCGGGTCAGGGAAAGATTGTGGCCACGGTTAAAAGAAGCCAACATTGGACTGTTGGTAAGAAACGGGTTGACCCATTCTTTCCCCATGACGTCCTCTCTCTGTGACTCTGTATTAACGTTACACTACTTCCTCATTTACTCCTGTTGGACAAGAGTCATGATTCATTTGGCCAATGGAGGGCTTTGACACTAAAATGTGTTTTGGGTGTTATTTTCATACTGTCGGTGATGAAAAGACAAAGACTGAAGTGAATGTTTTGCATTAGTCATTGTACGTTTCTATGATAATGTAAGTTATGAGTGTGCAATGTATACACATATACAACACACAAAACAATATATAGACTGTTTATATATGCTGATGATGTACATGTTTATTTGCATATAGAGCGGGGAAGTGAGACCCGATAATAATAATAATAATAATAATAAGCTTTATTTGTATAGCACCTTTCATACAAGAATTGCAGCCCAAAGTGCTTCACAGCAAACACATAATAATTAGTACAAAATTAGACAGTACATTTGCAGTACAATAATCACAGTGTTGATGCAAATGAGTGTGAAATAGCATTACAAAATAGTATACAAAAGCAGAATTAAACTAGTCTTAAACATTACAGAATAAAGGCATTTAAGTGAGTTTAAAGTGGCATAGAGTAGCAGCATTAAAGATTGTATAAAATAACACCATCAACTATCAGAGCCATATTTTGAAAGCATGAGATCAACAATGGGGTTCACACAGATGCATTATGATGCCAGGTGTGCCAAAGGTGCCAAAGAGAGGACTGCCATCACTCAAACATCTGCAAGAAGCCACGTGTGAAGAAAATCACAATCAGACTTTATTCCCCAAGTTGGGTGCAGATATCAGAACAGCAAAGTAAAGAAATAATAAAGTAAGATTCGATAAAATAGCTGAAAATATGACAAAAAACTATTGTAAAGACATTTGATAATTTACAAATATACAAGTGAAAAGCAAAGCAAAGTGATCCAGGAACTGTAAAGGTTGACATTGTCAGTCTGTGGTGTATGGTGGTGTAGGTGGCAGATAAATACGCTCCTTCTGAGCCAGGCACCGGGCACCGGGCCCCGAGCTGCTCCAGTAGCCAACAAAGAAGAGGATGGTGTGAATGCATGCATATGTGCAACCATGGTATCACATATGGTATCACTGAGGGGAAGTGAACCTATTGTACAAATTCTAAATGGATTATTTATTTATCGTAACAGAGTGTTGTTGTACTTATAATGTCCTTATCCTTTCTTTCCTCACTGGATTGAAGTGGACACAGTCTGAGGTCTTCAGGAAAATGTGTGTTTCTTTCAACTTGCCTGATTAAATAAAGGTTAAAAACGTCTCTCTTCACCATCCCTTCATCATCCTCTACCCCCTTATCCCTTTCTCTCATTTCTATGTAAAGGTCAACCTTGAAAAGGAGATTCAAACCCCCTGTTGGGTTAACGTGTTTGAATGACTGAGAGGCAAAATTAACTGAGGAATTAATTCATGGTACAATCCCTCATATATTCCACCATCTTGTCATTTCAGATTGTCAAGACAACCGATCTAGCGAGAGAGTAGAGAGGAGAGAGAAGATATAGCAGCGAGTATTCGAGATCGAGTCATCTCTCGAGAGAGGTCTAGACGATGTTATCATCTCTCTAGTAGCACGAGAGAGGAGGAGATCTTATATCATGTCTATTATTCTCTAGATTGTTCTATCTCTGTCTTCTCTTCTCTATCTCCTCTCTCTCTCTATCCTCTCTCTATCAGTGGTCTATTGTCTTCTCTCTCGGTATATCTCTCTCTGTCTCTTGTTCTCTCTCTATATCTCTATATCTCTCTCTCTAGCTCTCATTCTCCTGGTATAGTCAGCTCTATGGATCTCTATGTATCCTCTGTCTCTATTCTCTATCTCTCTCTGTCTCTCTGTCTCTCTCTCTCTCTCTCTCTCTTCTCTCTCTCTCTCTGTGTCTCTCTCTCTCTCTCTCTCTCTCTCTCTCTCTCTCTCTCTCTCTCTGTGTCTATGTCTCTCTCTCTTTTACTCATTCTATTTCTTCCTCTTGCTGCCCCCCTCCGGGGAAGGGTAGTGCTGCTCCCATAGAGGGCTGTTACTTCAACACACCTGCTGAGTAGAGCTGGAGGGGAGAGCTTCTGCATGGGTTTTAACAGTAATTAAGACACAGAAGTATAGCAGACGTGTACACGCACATGCACAAGGGTACATTTTGTACGCACAGAGAGTCCCTTTAATAATACCCGTAACTATGTACTAAGGATTTAAAGCATCCACTGCCTCCAATTAGTTCCAAGGAAAACTGTTCAAGTGAAGGCTAAGGAGGAGAAATCAGGACATTGTTTCTGAAAGACAGATTGCCGGTTGATTTTGTAAAATGTCTTTCTTTTAATGCTGTGAGCAACATCTGACCACAGTATATTTGTATCTCTGGAGATCCTCACTGTGTTAAATTAGGTGATCATAAATACTTGCCGTGACTTGGCAGAGAGATGTTGCCGACTACACGTTGGACCCTGACCAATCATAGCTTGCCGTTTTTCACTTTTGGGACGTACATCGGAATGGAGGAGACAGGGAGATATTGTGTAGTCTGAGCCCAGCATTAGGCGAATACATAAAACAACCAAAACTGTATATGGCTAGATAAAATGAGCGGTAGGTGGAACACACACACACACACACACACACACACACACACACACACACACAAACACACACACCCATACACACACACACACACACACACACTTACACACACAGACATTGTACAGTAGGATGAAATGTCTCACTTATACTGTCACTCACAAGTTGTTGAGGAGAGAAGGGCTTTGGGCATGCCTCTGGGTTGAGTTTATGAGAACCTAACTAAGCACTGCCGAGTGTCATCCAGAGACACAGCAGGAAGATCAGACAGGAATAGACTCTCACTGGGGTCATGGTACTCTAACAAGACAACACAACACGCATATTTTGGATTAAGAGTGAACAAGAAGAAAGAAAAACTGCAGCCCAACACTGGCTAGAGCTCCAATCTGGCCTTTAATGGAGCCTCATTGACTCTGCTCACTTAGCTCTTTCATAAATAAGGTGTAACTTTCTGTGCTGAACATTCATGCCTGTCTCTGGGGTCTGCTGAAAGTTGTTCTAGGACCTTTTGGAAATCACTGACTGGAGTAGATGTAAATGAGGCAGGTTCATTTTGAATGGGTACATCAGTTAAGTAAATTGGACACCATTTCAAAGTTGGTGTTTTGTTTAATAGTCCACAAATGGACTTAAAGCATCAGTTCATTTCAGTAGAAACTAGTGCTAATGAAAATGTTCCTCGGTAAGATTTGTAGACCATCCACAGTAACTGAGGTCTGACTTTGTTCCCTCCGTGTTCTGCTTTTACCAACTTTTACCTTCAGTGTGTTTTTACTTATCTAGGATCTTTTTCAGATTGTTGTGTAAAGAGTCTTTCAGCATCTTTTTTTCTGATTTGGGTGAACTGAGCCCAAAACACTGTGCACACCACTAAATTGGGTAGACTTGATTCCTTCCTGTTCGTAGCATCGTGTTCTACAGTTACACGCCTGGTTGTTGATGTAGGGGAACCTAAAACCTTTCCTTGAACGCTGTGCTCTCCCATGATGCTCCACTTGTCTAACAGTTTATATTGGTAAAATCCACCCAGCTTTCACAGAACACAGCGAGTGGCTGAAAGTACTCAGCCGCTGAACACTTCCTGTCTGGTCTGCTCCCTGTGGGAGTTTATCTAGTAGACAGCGACATATGTTATACACTTCAAACTAAACTGGGGAGAATTCAATGTAAAGGAAAGAACTACAGAAAGAGACACCGGATAAGTTGAGCTGAGGTGGAGGAGTAAGTGGGCTGGGAGAGGAAATGAAAGAAAAGCAGGAATAGCATAGATTAAAGTTGTATCAGTAGTAAACATCTGCGTATCGCTGTTGTAACCCTCGGTTACTAAGAGAATGATATAAATATAAAGAATTATTAGGTTTATTAATAATTCATTAATAATTAAATAACTCATTAGTAACTTAAATATAATAATAGATAGAGGAGGATATTGAGATTTAGAACAGGATTCATGATAGCACTCAAACTGGTGTGATTAGTTAAATCACCTGTCCATCTAGAATGCAGATTAAAAACAAGCCAATCCAAGTTTAGCCCCGCCCCCGGGTCTGCGTCTAACGGGAAGTGACAGCGCAGTTCTTTATTTTAAAGAAGAGACTTACCAGAGGTGGCTGCGTGTAAATTATTTGGGAAACATATTTGATGTGATTTCCTTTGCCACAGGTTTCTAAGAGCATCACCTCTTAAAAGATACCCTTGGTTGGGTCTTTTTGTGAGTCTTGAAAGATTCTGGATTGTCTGCAACGCGGCCCCTCGTCCTTGCTGTGGTGCTGGTCTGGCGAACCACCATTTGAGTTACCAGAAGAGAGAGAGAGAGAGAGCGAGAGAGAAAGAGACTTTTACATTATA
The DNA here is from genome assembly GCF_900634415.1 of Cottoperca gobio. Lineage (NCBI taxonomy): Eukaryota > Metazoa > Chordata > Actinopteri > Perciformes > Bovichtidae > Cottoperca > Cottoperca gobio. The sequence continues at coordinate 407,487 of NW_021166920.1, read as the reverse complement.
CCTATCTACGACGGTGGTAGGACAGTAGATTTCGTGTTTTTTTGGAGTGGGATCTGGAGAACACTAAGGACTGAACAGATTTGACTGAATGTCCTTAGTTCTAAATGACAGTGATTATTTGATTGTATTTATGCTGAATTGATGTTGAACAGTTCTAATTGTTATAGAAGTGTTGTTATGCATTACTGATACGTTTTCTTTCATTTAAAGAGTGAAATAAGACATTGAGAAGAAACAAGTCCTTGTTTCTAAAATTAGAGAATAAATAATTTGTGTTTACATTTAAACGTGTGTCTTGTTCACCATTTTTACACAATATCCATTTTCTCCTGAGCAACCTAGTATCTTCTTATGCACTGGCCCATAAGTGAAATGTCTCCACTGATTTGTTGATACAATTCTGTGCTCAGTACTCTGTACTGGTGTTACACTGTTATTTTTTTTTTTTATCGATTTAATTACTACAAAGACACAGTGGCTGAAAAAAGTTTAACCTTTATTTTGGAGGTGTTCCTTAATTATTTTGTAATTATTTGACTTTTATGAATAGCATTTGTTTTTACTCATTAGTAAGAAAGTAAGAAAGCCAGAGAAGCATATTTAGTGATACAACTAATAAAGTAATGTAAGCATGGAGACTAAAATGAGACTAACATAAATAAATAAATTGAGAGAATCAGAACGAGACACGGAGAGACATGGAATATACTGTATGCACAGGATTTGAAGGAACAGTGCGGCACCTTCACGAGAGCTTGAAAGGAAAAGAGAGGAGAAAGGAGTGAGGAAAATGAGTTTGAGGGAAAAGTGCAGCAGCTTTGAAGGTAAAGCAGGCAGGCTGGCAAGTTGGCAGGCTGGGACGCAAAGATAGCGCTATTAGGCATAATTCTCAGCTCCGCGTCCATGATGCTTCCCACACTGATACCTGGCTGGATGACTGACTAGACAACTGATTGGCTGGTTGTCCGATCAACGGATTGACCTGCTGTCTGTCTGACTGGCAAGGCATTTGATTTGCTGGTTGTTGGGCCTGCTGACTGACTGACTGGATTGATTGACTGGCTGACAAACTGAGACTCTCAATGGCCAGCTGATCTTTGGCCTGTCTGACTGACTGACTGATGACGGATTTCCTGGATGGCCTGATTTCATGATTTCTGAATCACTGGCTAACCACTTGACTGGTTCACTGTGGGACAATCTGTCTGGTGCCATGTTCCTGAGCAATTCTCTCTATCTGTACTGTCTGTTGTTTTACTCCTGTCTATCTGTCGATCTTTCTCACTCAGTTGAAAGATTCATGGCCTGGTATCTAGGTTAGCTGTGCTACTCTTGTCTTCCTTGTTGTTGTCCTCTCCTCAAAACTCTCACAGCTAAGACTCCAGGCAGAGCCAGGATTTCAGCAGCCCATACCACTTTTATCTAAGCCCAATGAGTATAACCCTAAACTCACATCTTCATAATACTTAACACTCATGGATAAATGCTCTGGTTCCCAAATGACTAACCTTTTGGGGACCACATATTTGTCCAAAGAAGTCCCCACATTTCCTGTACACTTACAGTATAGAAAGTATTGTAGCACTCATAACTATACCTTAAAGCAAAGGCTGCAATTCCTCTTTATAATTTATTTTCCACAAAGTCAATTTAGTCACTTTTCAGCTTTTACTTCATATTAAACTCCCTCTGGAAACCTAATAAAGCCTTTTCCCATTTTCTGTTAGATTGTGCTGTCAATCTGGCCCACAATAGCTCAGCCATGAATGGAACGGGTGGATAGAGTTCAGTTAATATGGATTGGAAAAGAAAGTGAGCAAGGAGGTGATCATGCCGAACTATAAATCTCGACAAAAGTTTGCACGTCATTATAACACAGATGGCAGTTAGTCACTCTGTTCCAGGGCTTCACTTCTTAAAGGTTCACACATCTTGGCTGGAATCATTCACCATTGGGCTAAAAAGTGGAGCATCTAATAATTTGAATGTTTAATGCAAAAAGAGTGATTTGTTGATTATTTGGAAGGTTTGTGTTCCACTTGTGCTGTAGTGCCATCAAGAGGTTAACATTTGGTGTTTTCAACAACTATTAAATGGATGTCATAACATTTGGAATAGACATCCCCAACCCCGTAAAGATGGACTGTAACCACTTTGGTGTTTACCTAACTTTTTATTTGGTCAAAATATCAATTTGTCCAATACTTTTGATCTTTCTGTATATGACTAAGAATTGAGCAGAGGGGCATTGAGTTGATAGTACCACTGAATCCTTCACACTGGTACTTTATAGAATATGTATCCTTGGATGAAGTTACTGAGAAAATCCAACTTCATCCTGTGGTTTTCCAATGAGGACAAACGCACAGAGTAGTTTTTCTCAGGGGCCGTCAGACCCTCCCAGGCTTACTTTGGGAACTTTCCATTTGTTTCTATGACCTGACATCATTAGTGTTGTTTGTCTGATCCAAAGCTTTAATTAAAGCCCAGCTATCAGGGACAATAATTAAACACAAAGAGAGCCTGCTTTGGAGAAGAAAGGGATGGGGGGGGGGGGGGGGGGAATAAGGCTGTCTCTTCCTCTGGCTTCTTGTCAAAATAAAATCAATGGCAAGAATGTGATAAAAGCAAAGAAGAGGCGATGAGATAGCAAACAAAAGGTGTCAGGTTGGGTTTTGGCAATGAAGCATATTCATTTGTGTGTGTACTTGAAAGGCAACAGAGATACGCTTAAAACAAAGCCAGCAGAAGAAAGGAATGGAGAGAAAAGAGTAGAAAGAAGTAGACGGACTGATGAAAAGAAATGCAGACAGAGATGGAGAGAAAAACAGGAGACTGACCCAGATGATAAGATAGACTGCGGTCAGGATCATTCCAGAATTATTAATAAAAAATACTGTCCTGATCTTAGCTGTTGTGACTGGACTCGGCAGTAAACAACTAGCTTTGAAATGAGTCTTGACTGACGTGTTTCATGTCTGTAAGGCGCAGTAAATACCATGTCAGGGTAGCAGTCATGTCGTATCAGATGTGCTCTGAGCTGCCGATGGGGAAAACAGCCAAACGCTCATCACAACTGTTTGGCAATTTGGAGTTCTTGAATTGCTAAAGTGTGCCAGAGACTGTCGTACATTACCTTAAACCCTAATGATAGGAAGGATGTGGAGGATTTTATCACTACATGATACAAGGCTTGGAGTTGTCTTCAAAGTGGGAGAAGAGAAGGAATTCAGAAACAGGATGAAAGAAGGAGATTGAGTGTCAGTGTCAGCGTGGCCCTTATGATCAATGTCCAAATGTTGTTGTTTGATAAATAATTGAGTTTGCTTGCGTCTTTTCATCATGACGTGCCATGAACTAATGCTCACACTCACACACATGTGCTCTACTTGGCAGCAGTTAAATCAGTAGAATACATCTGCTTCAGAGCTGAACACACACAGCTACAACTGATTAACGATAATTATCAAGGTGAAATGGAGTCGCTTTAGTTGTTGTTCCACTGAGATAAATTGCTTTTTTTGTGGGCGGTTTATTTCATACACACACATACGGACTACAACAGTGCTGGGTCAAAGGAACATCGAAGGCCTGTGGTGGAGGAATTGAATTGTCAATATCAATTTCATGGAACAATTTGAAGAGAGGACTGAGAGCTGCTCGGGGTTGTGGTGCGGCAGAGATGAGAAGCGACTGGGAGGCTAACTGAGGTGCAAGTCAGGACAGAGGATGGCGAGGAAGAGGAGGACGAGGGCAGGCTATTAGGAATGGGCCACTTTAACAGACACATTCAAAGTTGTCTTCCATTTCTTCTGAGTAGATTGGGTTCCAGCATGTCATTGCTTCATTTCTTGCAGCAGGTTTTGCTTTTAGGTTCCATCAACCAGATGAAGAAAACAGGAAGGGGAGGAGGAGAATTTATTTGGAATTGAGATAGAGAGAGTACTTAAGTAGAGTCTATTCCTTAGGTGTTCTTCACTATCAAGTCCCTGTCATTCATGTCGTGGTTAGATAACTTTTCCCTGGGAGGGAATCAAAACTTTGGAAACAAATTAAAAGAGTCGGAGCTGTGGTGATGAGATACATAATATTTTATGCTGGATTAGAGCCTAATCCACGGTTAATCCCCTGAGAAAGGTAAATATCTAACTGTCAGCTAGTATCCTGTTAAAACATGCAAATTACAACAACCCTTGTCTGTTTCCCACTTAGCCCATCTTCCCGTTTGTACCCCTATATAACTGCAGCTATTACCTTTTTATTGTTTCATTATGAACCTCAAAGTTGAAATAATAGAACCGCAGCTGGAAACTGGTGAACCTTGTAAACAATGACAAAACCAAAAGAAAAACAGTGTTGCTTTCATAGTCTTGGCAAATTTCCATTTTTATTGGTGCATCATGTGTTAATATCTGAACGGAAAAGCGACAATTTATTTTCATACGAGACTGTTTGTTTACATAAACATGAATAATTACAGAACAATTCGGTTTCATTTGAAAAGTCAAAATATATTTCTCTGGGCTTTATTAAGACTTAATGAAATAATCATAGCAGTTAATGGATTTAAAAATGTGATGCATTACCATGAAGGGAATGGGTAGCATGGGTATTACATTCATATAGCTTTTTTTTTTTACGCAGTGCTCTTAGAAATTAGACCTGAACTCAATTCACTGAAACCATCTGGGGATATATGAACTGTATTACAATGCCCTGCATACTCATAATAATTTTGTGCATATCACTATTAATGCTATTTTTTCCCCTCCCTTCTCTCTCTCTCTCTCTCTCTCTCTCTCGCTCTCTCCCTCTCTCGCTCTCTCTCTCCCTCTCTCGCTCTCTCTCCCTGTTATATAGGCTCTCTACCTTTCTCTGACAGGGACTATTTCCTCATCTGTCTTGCAAGACGTACGGTTGTCAGGGGCCATGAGTAGCTGCTGGGGTGACAGTCTCCAAAACCCTTTGACGTGGAACACCTAAAATGGGGACAGGACTTGCTGCTATGCTGCAAGCTCAGCTCTAATCACCGTGAAGACGCTCTTCCGTTCACCTTTGTCTCTACTTAGATTTGGCCTGCTTGCCCCTGATCTGCAACCCTTTCTGATTTGAAACTGCTGCTCACTGCCTCCCTCCCTCCAACTCCTTTCTTTTCCTCCTTTCTACTGAGGCAATATCCCTCGATAACACTCCTAATCCAAACCATGGCCAGCAGACACCGCTTGTCCTCCCTGTTTCTCTCCCTCCTGCTCCCTGCACTGTTGCTCCTCCACATGCCTGGCATGGTGAAAGGGGACTGCTGGCTTATAGAAGGGGATAAAGGCTACGTTTGGCTGGCTATCTGCAGTCAGAACCAGCCTCCATACGAGACCATCCCCCAGCACATCAACAGCACGGTCAGTATGAACGTATCTATCTGTAGGCCTTTTATAGCGCTGCAGCCAGCTCGATTAAACCGTATGCCTTCATGCACTCTGAGCTATGATGATGTCAGCTAAACAGCACACGCCTTTCATAGTGATAGTGGCTTTTGAAAAAAATACAAGTAAATTGAATCTTCTGTTCTGTCAGTGTAATGCTTGTGGTTCATTGTTTGATTCTGAAGGTTGTGATACTATGTTGATGTCATTTAATCATTTTTAGATTGTAAAAATGCATGAATCAATCAATTGCAAGGTTATATTCATGTGTCCAATGATAGTGAGAGTATCAGCAATAATGGCTAAATTGTTATATGGCTGTGATATTCATACAGCAAATCTGTTAAATAGATTATAGAGATGAGGTGACATAGAAGAGAAACATCAACCAAAACAAACACTTGTTTTGGGAATTGATGGCTACTAATTAAGATTGTCTAGCAGAGCCAACGGTATATTTAAAGTCGAGCATCTACAGAAGATAAGAATCAGGGCCGCACTTCACCCTCCAGATAAGCCTTTGTAAGATTACTGCACTGAAATAAACCTTCTTGTTAGAGCAAAACTGTAAGATATTCTAGATCAACTTGCTATTTGTTTATTTTATGTAGTGGCTTGCTGTTACATTTTAGAAATATAAGTGGCAAATATTTTAATTACCATCTGTAATTTACTGTGTAACAGAAAACAGTAAAACATTACCATTGGATGCTTTGTTATTACTGAACTACATTCCATAACTCGGAACAACATGTACCACTGCTAAATATCCCCGGCTGCTTACAAACAGTCTGTGATTAACAATGTATAATTGAGGAAATTACTTAATAGACAGCAACCGTGTATGTTTGTAGGTGTAATATGCTCCTGGCAGCTATTTTTGGCAAAGAGTTTTGCTTCTCCTCTATGGCTGCCAGAGGGTGCAACGCATCACCTGTAAGTCATCCGCTCTCTCGTCTCCCGTAGGTTCATGACCTGAGGCTGAACGAGAACAAACTTAAGGCTGTGCTCTTTACCTCCATGTACCGCTTCACGAACCTTACTGACCTCAATCTCACCAAGAACGAGATCAGCTACATCGAGGATGGGGCCTTTGCTGGACAGGCCAACCTGCAGGTCTGAGGCCAAGAACACAACTCTCTTTTTGTATTTGTTTGACATTACTGTGACTTTAAATTAGAAGTGAACAATCTTCCTTAAACATGCTCGTACATTAATACAAATGTGGTTGAATAAATTGTGTCTCTGTATAATATAATCCCATTAAGGATTCTATGCATTTATTGTATTATTTGTATTACTTTTTTTATTTTCATGATTTATTCACCATTAGTTTCATTGACTTTATTAACATCAGTAAAATTAAGTTACATTTCTGTTAAGTTGTATTTGCAGACCTTAAAAACATCCACTAAATGATTAACAATTAATTTTGTTGTGTCATTAAAAAGGGGCTACTCTCTCTTTCTGTCTCAGGTTCTCCAGCTGGGATACAACAAGATGACCAACCTGACGGAGGGCATGTTGAGAGGTCTGGGTCGAATACAATGCCTCTTCTTGCAACACAACCTTATTGAGGTCATTGCCAGCAATGCCTTCTGGGAGTGCCCCAGCCTGAGCAGCCTGGACTTATCTTCCAATAAGTTGGCCCGTCTTGACCCATCTACATTCACTGTGCTCAACAGGCTGCAGGTGTGTGAACTAGCAGGAAACCCGTTCCACTGTGGCTGTGAGCTCTACAGCTTTCTCACCTGGCTGGAGGCTTTTAACAATGTCACCCACACCTACGACCGACTCCAGTGCGAAACCCCTCTTGAAATGACTGGTTATCCACTTCTGAGCCCGCTGCCCGGACACGGAAGAAATGCCCGTTTCACTCTTTTATCCATGTGTCGTGATGGTGTGATAATTCCAGGGATGACTTCCCAGACACCAGATCAAGATGGCTCCGGCATGGGTTTCGACAACCCAGACCAAGGTCTGTACCACCAACCAACCCTATCGTCCACTGCTGACCCCACCAATAACCATCAGATTTCCATGAAGCTTCAAACTGTCTCCCTCTACAGCGCTTCTCTATTGGTGCAGATCCCACGACCATACAGTAAGATGTACATCCTCTCCCAGTACAACCACACTTTTGTTGCAGACATCAAGCCCCTAAAAAGCAAAAAGGAGGTACTGACTTTGGATAAACTAAAACCACACACAAACTACACTTATTGTGTGGCTTCTGCAAGCAAATCCCAGCGTTACAACCACACCTGTCTGTTCTTTACCACTCGAGCTATCGGATCAGAGGACCCACAAGCCAATCCATCCACAACTACCCACTACATCATGACCATCTTGGGATGTCTGTTTGGCATGGTCATTGTGCTTGGATTGGTCTATTACTGTCTCAGACGGCGACGCATCCAAGAAGAGAAGAAGAAAGCTATAAGCGTGAAGAAAACTATTTTGGAGATGAGGTACTAGTACATTTTTTATTGTGTGTTAATATAAGGCTTAAAGGCCACATTATAAACCTTTTTCTGACAGTGAATTGTGGAAGAGCCACTACACAGCTAGTGACTGCAACATAGATGTTTAGCCACAACAGAAATGACAACTACTGTGTGTCCCTTGGGTAAAATTGTTTTCTTTGGAACACTTTATGCTAAGGGTTTCAGTTCATCAGTTGTTTTGTTGCATTGCTTTGTTTTGATTTGAATTCCTGAAAAGCCTATTTTGAAAAACAATTTTCCCCGACCATACTCTTGGCTTTGGGCCATGCTATTTTTCATAGCTTTAATAATTTAATTGAATAACAGCAAGGATTATATCACTCCATTGCATCACTGAAAGGACATATTAAATCTAATTTATATAAAAATAGAAACAGGTATTAGGTACAACTACATTTTACAATCATGCTGTTTAGGATAATGTGCAAAATGATGTAACAATATGGGTATAGATAATGAAACTAGATGTATTGTTTGTGTTAAAGTGAATCTGTCATTCTTCAGGTATGGCCCAGAGGCGGCTGCGGCAGTGGCCAATGACCCAGGTGCCATGCAGCGTCTCCAGGAGCAAGCTCACCACCAGCACCACCATTCAGGAGGAGCTGGAGGCAAGCTGCCTCCGTCTGCCTCCTCTAGCACAGGCATGCTCCACGGCTCAGCCAACACCAGTTCCTCACGCCTCTCCAGCTTGCCGCAGGTGGAAAAAATGGCAACTGCCTTCTCTGAGGCAATGGGTGGAAAAAGCAACTACATGGATTTGAGGACAGCGGGAGTGGCAGGGGAAGGCAGGGAGGGAGGGGTAGGAGCTGGAGGACCAGTGATAGGAGGGGAAGTAGTCGTGGATATGCGAGGTGGGGCTGAGAATGGGACAGAGGCTGGGGAGGATTCGGATGATGATGGCCATGGCTCAGCATCAGAGATCTCCACCATCGCCAAGGAGGTGGACAAGGTAAATCAAATCATCAACAACTGCATTGATGCCCTGAAGCTGGATGCCTCTGCTAATGTTGTAACCACGGCTGACAATGGCAACTCTGTGTCCTCCTCCCAGCCACTAACTTGCATCACGTCCCTCCCCCGCAACCTCCTGCCCCTCTCTCCAGGCCACCTTGGAGATCAGATCATGGCCTCCTCTCCAAAGGTGCATCCAAAGTCTCACCCCCAGCCTCATTTTCATCCTCAGCCACATCCTCAGCCTCATCCTCAGCTACATCAGCCGCCTCACCCGCCATCTATGGCCCCAGTGCCCCTTGTAATGCCCCTGTCTGAGCGGCCGGGCATCAGCGGTGGAGGGTTCCTCTCCCCTCCTTACCGTGACCCACCTCCAGCCAATGCAGTGCGGCCCCTTCAGAGGCAGTTGAGCGCTGACACTACTGTGGTGAAGAACCGTTGTGGTGCCACTGCTGCGGGATCTGTCAAGAGCAACAGGGTGTACAATGTGGAGATCCCTGAGCAGCGCAGCGATCCTCCCAAGTACCCAACAGAAAAAGGAAGCCCTGTGGGTTGTGGTGGAGGGGGTGGAAGTGGAGGAGGTGGTGGAATAGGGGGCTGCAATGGGAATGGGATGGGAAACATAAATGGTGGTGGGGTGAGTGTGAATGGGGGCGGGATGGGGTGTAATAATGGGAGTGGAGGTGGGGGTGCGGTGGTTGGCCCTGGACAGCAGCAGCAGCAGCACCAGCAGCAGCACCACTTGGAAGTTCTACCAGACTACCACAGCTCCGAGCATCGCCACTCCTTTCCTGCACTCTACTACGAGGGTGGCAACGACTCACCCTCACCAGCCCAAAAGGCCTCATTCCTCAAGCCACTGGGCCGCACCAAGAGAGATGCCACAGCCACCTACTCCCAGCTCTCACCTTCTCGTCACCAAAACTACAACTCTGGCTACTCCTCCAGTCCAGAGTATTCGTCTGAGAGCACACTGCGGATCTGGGAGCGTTTCCGGCCTTACAAGAAAAGCCCCAGAGAGGAAGCATCCTATATAGCTGCAGGTCACGCCCTGCGTAAGAAGGTGCAGTTTGCCAAGGACGAGGACCTTCACGATATTTTGGACTATTGGAAGGGGGTTTCTGCCCAGCAGAAGCTGTGAGCCAATGAAGCTGACATGTTGTATGGGAGATTGTGAGGTTGGATGCCAACAGCAGACTATAAAGGGGAATTGATGTTAATGTAGCAAAACGGATGATGAAGATGTTCCTCTGATCCTCTGTGGTGTCCAGTGACATGGTTCATTCCTCTGCTGGATCAAGAGTTAAAGAGGTATTCTCACTGGGTGATTAAAAAAAATGATTTTATGATAATCCATTGACATTTTAAGAGGTTGTTTCTGAGGTTGGCTATTTTCACCACAATACTTATTGATAATTGACAAGACTCAAGCTGTTCACCACACTACCTCTTACTGGGCACTTTGGTCCTCGCAGGCTTCCATAGCCCGCTGAATCCCCACTAATGAGAAAAGAAAAGGTGGTAACAAGCAAATGTCTTCTACCTCATTACTCTTACCCTGTAGCTCAGCTATCTCACCAGAAGCAGCCCCTTTCATGACTTAAACCCCCTCCTCTACCCTGTTTCTAATCCCATCAAACCGTCATTCACAAAACAATCCTTCCACTGCACTGCCAACACCTGCTCTCCTATAGAAGCATCATTTAAGGAGATAATGAGGGAGGGAGCAGGATGAGGAATTAGGTGCGTTTGTTTTAGAGTAGCCTGAATCTCTCTCTTTGGGGGAGGACATTAAGTGATACTTATCGGGCTAATTGTTCTTCCTGGCAATTAGCCAGTATAAGAATAGGTCGGGGAGGCTGTGTGTTGAGCATGCTTATCGATTTGAAAAACCTAACTACATATGTTCAACGGTGTGTGGAAATGTATATAGTTTGTGCATGCTGGTGTGAGTGATTGTGTGTGGGTGGGAGGTCGGGGTTGGGGCTGGGGCTGGGTCTTCCATTATTCTCAGTCTCCTCTACGGTAGCGAAGTGGATATCTTAGTGGAGATGCTTTGCATATAGATAACAGTCCAGTTGGTGTGTGTGTGTGTGTGTGTGTGTGTGTGTGTGTGTGTGTGTGTGTGTGTGTGTGTGTGTGTGTGTATGTGTGTGTGTGCTTATATGACTGTGTTTGGCCCAGCATGCCTGTGTATCTAGATATTGTGAATAAACCCCTTCAAGACCTGAAGGTATTTTTGTCTCGTAGACCATTTCTTATTTACAGGTGTAGCATATTTATGATAAGGGAAGCTATGAGGTAGGACATTTACATTTCAATAGTGCGAGTCATGCAGCAATTACTTTAAGGTGGGTTGTGCAGGTTGGCAAGACAGGTGTTAGCTCCTATATTAAAGAGCCCAGTAATCACATTTAGGAGACAGATTGAGAGCAGGTTAGAGGTTTGCTGCATCTCATTTTGAACATGCCAGTGTTGAGGAGACGAGATAGCGTCCTTGTATCAGCTCAAGGCGATACTGCTTACACAGTGAGATTCAATGGATGGTAAGCAGAGTGAAGGCTCAAAGGATTTACTCTGCCTTAGGCTGGATGACTCTCCCCTCAGTTTATATGACCCTGCTTTGCTCTGGACGGGAGCTTGCTATGGACCAAAGTGCCATTTGGAGGTACAGTATGATTTTACAAGTTTCTATCATATTCATTATATTTGCTTTTCCTTCTCAATATGGTTAATTGAGAATAATTTAGTCCTAACGAGCAAGAACATAGCTGCCTTGGTTTCTTATTTAAGATTTAACTTCATGGGTTGCAATGAAATGTGTTGAAACAAATAGGAGCAAGGCTTGGCATTATTACAAACCAAACGAGAGACTTGATATGAGACGGATGTTTTTCTCACTTGCATTCATGCACAAAGCATTCTGACACTCAAGAGGCACACATTCTGATGATTCTAACGATACAAGTGCTTTAGATATTCAAAACAAAAGTACTTCTCAGCCATATAAATGATCTTTACACAGTACCTCTGCATCAACATCCATGCTGTCAAAATATTAATTTCAGCCGGCTGTCTTGTCTCTTTTTCTGCCCACTCTTCCTTTTCTCACCACTGCCATCTTGACCCCTCTTTCACTGACGTGATGCATCTCAATTGAAAAGGTATAAATTCTGTTTTTAAAAAGTCTAATGAATTCATTCTCCTCCATGTTTTTTCCCCTGCCCGCAACCTCTGTCCAACTTAATGGGGTAAATTAATGAGTAATTTGCGGAGGTTGATGTCGTACCATCGTCTGGGGTCAGAAGGGCGTGCTGATATTATTAACTCTGCCAGACTGAGAGCCTGATTGAAATTAATGACGGCTGCTTCGTCTGCCTATCTTTCCTTCTGCGCCTGCTTCCCCCGTCAGATGTTTAACCATGTTCCACCTCTCTCTGTTGCCTCTAACTCTTGCAGACAGGAATGTTCCTCAGTAAAATGAGTCAGATTGATGCTTCAACATGACGGTGCATGTTATGAGTAGGCCAAGGTGAGCTAGTGTGGGATCTAACCTCCATTAGAGGCATTATTCTTTCTCTTTTGAGTCAGATCGGACAGGAAGAAACCATCTATCGGGCCTGGAAGTAATGCATTTCTGATATCATCGTTTTGACAGGGCTTGAATGTACCCGCTGTTCGAGGTGTGAGTTTGATGAGGAAAGTGAAAGCGGAGGGTGGCATTTACTCTTTGACCTAGAAAGATCTCTGTCTACAGAATTGGTCTCTATTCAGATGGTCAGCAGATCTATTTGTTGTGAAGTAACAAAAGAAGATTATGTTCATGTGCATAAAGCACGCCTATTGGACTTTTTACCTCAAAAAGTACAAAGAAAGTAGTTCCAGCAAACAGCAAGGTCTGTAACTATGATATTTTTATACTTCAGTGATGTTTCTCAAAACCAGAGAAATTAAAAGAAACTGAAACTTGAGGGGTAAATGAGGAAACATGTTTAGTAATTTGGGTGAACCAACCATTTAATCATGCTCTAGTGATCTACCATCTGTTTCTGCTTTTGATTTTCCATTGTTTCACATGAATAATGACTTTCCTTCTGACCTCTCTATGTCATCTGTGGCAGCCAATCCAATACACCCACTAGCGTTCACCATGGATGTTAAAGGCAAGTCATTATTCTTCTATCAGATCAATGGAACTTAACTTTGGCGGGTGGGAGCAAATAAAAAAACACAGAGCACATTCCCTTGGGCGCTCATTTGGACAGCTTCCATTTTTATAAAGAGTCCACTTTTTTATTTTGGCCCATTGTTCATATTCCACTGGCAGCTCCCCTACGTGTTAGGTCCAAGGAATAACCAATCAATTAGATTTAAATTAGTACCACAGGCTATGCAGGGGTGGAAGCTTTTTAAAAAATAATGGCTTGATTTGGAAGAATAGGGGAATAGAGCTGAGGTTACCTACACATACCCTCAAGGGTTTTCCCTAGATGTAAGGATAACATTAGCTCAGTTATTTATAAGTACAGTGTGTTCAATTGGCATAATTTGCTGGCGATCATTACTGATTTCTGTCCAATCATTCAGTGTTCAGTGTCAAACTGATTCCATTCTTCTCTGTTTGTGTAAATACCACTACAATAATACATTTCAATTTGAACATACAGCCAAGCCTTGCTTCTCTTCCTCAGTTAATATGTCTCCTGTCTTTCCTAAACTATGTATTCCTCTAGAGAAGTCTTTTTCACTGTACAGCAAAGTTGTTCATCTCAGTCCCTTACAATGAGAGGTGTCTGAATTTATTCCTCAGGGGCCAGAGTCCACAAATTGAGACTGACGGATGTACAGATACTGTACCTTAGGGATTGTGTGTGTGTGCCTTCTCTCCAGTCTGGCCAATTAACAACAATGATGAATCAATGTGATGGAATTGAGATTGCACAACTTGTGGCAGCCTCTGAGGAGTAGAGTTAACCGCTCTCTTTCCAGAGCTGTGAATCCCAGAAGTACATTGGAACTGGTAATCAGGGGTGGTGTCTGCTCCCAACAAAATAATAAAACCATTCACTGGGTCTCTTGTTTTCCCAAATCGGGGTCACAGAGAGTGCAGAGAAATTTGCGTTAACGTCAAGACTATGGTCTTTGAGATTAACAGGTACTTTGGGCGGAACAACTCTGATAAAGAAGCAGCGAGCTTGATATTAATCTGAGAGCCGCCTCACTGTAATTCATGGGGGTTTACACTGTTCTAGACAATATTGCCGGCTGCCTCGGGGACTCATTGCTACACAAGTTTGGTTTTCTTATTTCAGTTTTATTTTTTTTAAATTCAGGCTTCTTGAAAAGCAAATTAATAGTCTTGGAAAATCATGGAACAACCCTCTCCATTGCCTCCCTTTGGAGATGTAGTCTCAATGCAAACTTCTGGCAGAGAAACTATGTATTGCAATGTTTCCCTGGGAATGGCAGTTTAGGCCTCTTTGCTCCTGTTTAATTCAACGTTTGAATCCATACAATAAGGTCTGGAAACATGGACTTTGTTTTAATGCTGTAAACATGAATGCATTGTGTTCAGAGAGAGGCTGACACCCAGAAGCATTCCATCTTCCGATCCCCTTATGCCCCTTCCTTCTTCACCATTAACAATGAATGGTACCTTCAACCTGGGCTGTGAACATACCTTTTTGGACTTTAATATCTGAGCAAAACATTGGAGTCTTGGGACAGAAGTTATGCGATGAAGGGAATCCAACAAATTGTCCCTAGAATTTTAATCTCCAACTTTGACCTGGTACATTTATCTCCCCTTACAAAGTTGTGCATTCTGCTAAACAGAATAATATATTTATGTTGTAAACATGTAAAATATAATACCTTTTCACACCAGATACATTTCAGAAGCTGCAGTTTGGTGCAATTTGAAGACAAGTATTTTTGTGCTATAGTGTGACAGGGTGGGACAGTCCTGCTTCCCACTATAGGGCTCAACAGGGCAGGCCAGGGTTTAAAGCACAGTTCATACAGACACGTCATTCAACACGTCCTCTTACATCTCGCTGCTCTTGGAGCAATTCTGTAGTTTAATTTGATATAGTTTATTTCCTCTGATGCCTTATGGACACAGTAATTGCTGAACATGTTAATCTGAGTCAACAGTGACAAAACAGTTTTTTGTGTTAAGCTTTAGTCAAACAAACAAACATGTATGCAGAGCTGCTGTACTTTGGAGGTAGACTTATCTTGGGCTGTCATGAATCTTGATAGGCAGAGCCAAATATCTTCTTCTTTGCATTGTCTCAAAGGCTGTACACCACGGCCTCAATCTGAATCTTAATCACCTGGATCCTTTGATTGACAAAGACTTGGAGAAAGTTTGAACCGTTTGAAAGGCTCAGTTCAGAGCATAAGCATCACCCTTCAAGAACACAGTGAACCAATGAACAGGGCGAGAAATGACAGAGAAGGTGGCTAAATATAATGAAACAGAGAACTTGTATCTCTGGAACTCTATTGCTGTTTGGCTCTGCCTGGAGAAATGGCCTTTCATCCCATCGAAGATGCTCCGCCCCTGAGGGACATGTTTGTGTCTGACTGGAAGCTACACTTCCACCACTTACCCATATCAGTCCAGCTGAGTTGACCTTGACCCTGGCTAGTTGTACCGGCTCTAAAGAGGAAGCAGGACTGTGATTTAACTGCAAACAATGCCGTCTGTCTGCTGTTGATGTTTGTCGATTCATTGGTGACCTGATCCGTTGATTATTTGATCCATCGTCAACCGATGACAAAGACAGAAAGAGGGAGTCCCTTTATGAAGTCAACATACAACAAAAGTGGAGGAGTTTCTACCGGAGGCCAACTGTGACAAACACACACTCACACAACTACACACGCACAGACACTAATGTAGAGAATCAATGAATATACTGTACGTGTTTGAATAGATTAGAGTTACACTATATATGGACATGTGAGAACACATACAACATATAAGTTCCACGCATAACTGAGTATACATAACACACACACACCCACACAAACTAACACCTTCCCACACACACAAAACACACAATATTCACACCTGCCCACACAAAATATGGACTGAATATTTTTATCCACGTTTACAGACACTAAATGGTCTTAAAAAGTGCCGAAACGGCAAGTTTTATGTGCGGGTGGAGTGGAACCAAACATCTGTAAAAATGAACTTCGTGACTTTACAGGCCTAAAAGTATAAGTGTCTTTTTTGTTATGTATTTACTTCTCTGTATAATTTATGCATATTCATTTCTAAACTGTTTGTATTTTCAGTGTTAAAGTTCACATGATCTGTTCTAATCTGTTATCTTTGTGAATGTTGGAATGAAAATGTCATATGTCGCAGGTCATGGGTTCTTCTGATCTGTCTGCTTTAAAACTGTCTGCGTTATCACAAATGTTAAATTACATATTGGGACAACTGAAAAAGCCCTGTTGCTTTGCGGACACCGCTGCTGTGTGAGATACACAGATTAACAAGAGCGCCAACAGTATTTATGTGTCAATATTTCGGATTAGATTCAGTTTCTGGTCTTTTAGCTTTTTGCCTTCAGCTTCATGGATACACACACACACACACACACACACACACACACACACACACACACACACACACACACACACACACACACACACACACACACACACTCTGAGAGCTGTGTTGAAGAGCTGATAATATGCCTGTCACGGCTGGCCTTTTCAAGGACCTTGTTTTTCAGGAGAGGCAGAGAAAAGGAAAAACAGCTGGGGACTTTGAGTGTGTCCTTTTGGAAGATTGAACTGGCTCTGCTGTTAGAATGTTATTATCCTGTGCATGTGTTTGTGTTTCACACTTTTGCGCTTTTTATCTGCTTTCAAATAACCTGTTGTGTCTGACAGTGGAGCTCTGCATGAGTGCGTCCTCAACATGAGACCGGGTAGCATTCATAATGGTGGGAGTGTTTGCCTGAATGTGTGTTTGAGGGATTCTGTTATGAACGTCCGTTCTGTCGCGAGAGTGACGGCTGAGGCTGGATATATGAAGCATTTTCAATTCATCTGCCTTTCAGTCTGCAGGTTCTCCAATAAGGCTGTCTTCATTCACCTGCCTACTATCACTCTCTGACACACACACACACACACACACACACACACACACACACACACACACACACACACACACACACACACACACACACACACACACACACACTCTCGCTCTGTCACACAGACATTAATTGCATGCTGCCCATTTCATACCCACATTTCATTGACACATTCACACCCACAATACAAACAATCAGCCAAACCTATGGATTTCATGTCTCACACAAGCACTGATTGTAATTACAAACTGCCTGGTCTGCACACTGTTCACTACACCACAGTGTCACACCTATTCATGCATGCACGTCCCTCAAACATCACTGTCATCCCTTCATCTTTTTATTTTCTGTAATGCTTTTACTCCCGACCCTCCTGCCCCTTGTAGCCTGATTAGTATTAGCGCAGCAGGTTAGCTTGGACTCTGACAACTAGAGTGGTGTGCTACTTCCCCCAACTCCTGCCCTGCAGCAGGGGGCAGAGGTACGATAATTGTCTGACAGACCCCACACAGACCTGGGTTAAGTAAAAGGGAGGCTTTGAATTGTGACTTTTAAACCCTTGTATCTCAGGGACTCCATCACAGCTGTTTACTGACTTTGGGTTCAATGAGTCGAGAGATAAAGAGGTAGAGGAGAGAGGAAGAAGACAAACAGTAAAGACGGAAACAAAAAAGTAACAAAAGAAAACTGAGATATGAAGACGTTGACAAAAGCTTCTCTGGTACAAGTCCACAAAGTAAACTGAAGTGCATTGTTGTCTGTGCTACTAGATGCTCCATCATCTTAATCGCCCACTGTTAAATGCCTTTGACACACAGCGCTGCAAGGGAGGCACGATTGTGCACACTGTAGTGAGTTCTGCAGTTTGACTGGCTGGCTGGGAGTCCAACATATCCTTGAGCAAGGCACTGAAGCTGAACACATCTCTGATGCACCTGCACATTGGTCAGACTGGCTGTGCTCTGCTGCTCCCAGATATGAATTCACTTACCACAACAACACACGTTTAAAGGATGAAGCTCTGTTCGCCCAGGACTAGAAATACCTGAGTCGTCTGTGATCTTAAACCCATGCATGTCCGTAAATTGTCAAGTAAAAATTCTGCTGCAAATGTTACACAAATGTCAGTAAATTAGAGTAAAATACAGCTTTTGCTTGTGTCACAATAAGCACAGTCATGTCAGCAAATCCCATGAGCTCCGTTAGTCAGTGTGTTATTGCTTGTACACTACCAGAGTATCATTACTGCCATTTAGCTGTTGAGTTATTTAGCACAATGAGATTAATAAGTTGTAGGTGCGACTCATACAAGCTCCAACGTTTCTGATTTATGTCCACTTACACTGATGTAAGACAGAATGTCCTCCCAGTGCAGCATCTAAAACTCTCTGTGTGATCGTTTCATCTTGGCTGTAGTCGGTGAGGACAAAACTAAATATGTTTAACATAAAACTTTATCCCCGTATTAAAATCCTGTTTTTCACCAGGTATTTAAGTCAGTACATCACAAGACGCTGCAAATATAAAAATGGGGAAGTGGTGGAAGCAGATCTAGAAGATCTAGCATCTAGAAAGCATGTGGGATGTTAGGATGCTGTGACTGTCCTGTCGATGTTGGATTCTGTGCTTGACTATTCTGATAGCTTGAGCCTCTAATGTTGAGAGGACAACATTTGTCTCTTCTTGTCTCGGCGCGCTCTCTCTCTCTCCCTAAGCCTGTCTCATCTTCGTTTATATCAGTTAACAATTTCCTGCATTCCCCAGAATGTATTTTACACCCGTCACTGGAAATACTTGCATTCATCTGGTTTCTCACAGAGTGTGCAGGTGGAAGCGACAATAACTCTGCTGAGATTCCAGTTTCTTTTGTTCAAAAATGAGCTGCAATCTGTGATCTCTCTCTTCTCTATGAAAGCTTCCCCCGTATGATTGTTGAGGGTTTTGCAGTTTGTTTGCGGAGGTGGTGAGTGAGTCATTGATCAAACTCTACATTCAGTTTTATCTGATGAGCTGAGTTTGAAACATCTTGTCTGAAGATCAATTTAATTACTATATGATGGTGAGAGCAGTTGCTCCACTCATCACACATATGCCTTCTGCAGTGTGGTCTACTGCCGGGCTCGTTTTCCATCCATCCATCCATCCATCCATCCATCCATCCATCCATCCCTCGTCTACCTCTTATCCGGGGTCGGGTCGCGGGGGCAGCAGCTCCAGTAGTGAACCCCAATCTTCCCTTCTCCGGGCCACATCCTCCAGCTCCGACTGGGGGATCCCGAGGCGTTCCCAGTGAGGAGATATAATCTCTCCACCGAGTCCTGGGTCTTCCCCGGGGTCTCCTCCCAGCTGGACGTGCCTGGAACACCTCCCTAGGGAGGCGCCCAGGTGGCTCCTTACTAGAAGAACCACCTCAACTGGCTCCTTTCAACGCAAAGGAGCAGCGGCTCTACTCCGAGTCTCTCCTGATGGCTGAGCTTCTCACCCTATCTCTAAGGGAGACGCCAGCCGTCTGAGAAAACACATTTCGGCCACTTGTACCCGTGATCTCTTTTTTCACTGACGGTTAATTTTATTTTGCGTTATGAAAGTGCCTTTTATTTCTGGGAAGTAGACCTGCCTCTGTCGTGAAATGCTGAACAAAATGGTTCTTAAAAGAAGCTCGCTGCTCCTGGATTACAGGCACCAACTTCAAAACTGACATTTACTTTTAGTGTTTTACAATAAATCCTTTAAATGTTCTTTGTTCTCTCTTTCACCAAACTCCTCTGAAAATATCTGATATCTGTTGATTATACCGGAGAGGCTCTACTCCTCCGCCCCTGCGGCGCAGTGGGTCAGTGGTTCATTGTAATGTCACGCTGTGGTCTCCGGTTGCCGAGCAATCGATTACAGGCAGCAGCGGTGGTTGCCGGGGGCGACAGGCGGAACAGTCAAGGTTGCTAGGTAGCAGATAAGAACACGGGCTCTCATTAATTTCCTTCTGCCGTCGTGGCTGAGAAAGTACAGACACAGTGTGTGTATACATTTAGGTGCACACACACATCTACTCAGTAAATGACCTTAATACACCAGCATCTAGCAACGGGAAGACATGAGAGGAAGGAGGAGACGGAGGTTACGCAGAAAGATTGAACAATAATAGAAGTCCACAAGAGAAAATTACTATATTTCATTTTGATTGAGGTATAAGTAGTGGATTTGCCTCCACTTGGACAAATTTGTAATTCTACAAGGTATCATATTTTCATAATGAGGATAATATTTCACCGTTATTACACGGGCCAAGTTTCATACGAGCTACAT
The DNA here is from genome assembly GCF_900634415.1 of Cottoperca gobio. Lineage (NCBI taxonomy): Eukaryota > Metazoa > Chordata > Actinopteri > Perciformes > Bovichtidae > Cottoperca > Cottoperca gobio. The sequence continues at coordinate 387,183 of NW_021166920.1, read as the reverse complement.
TAAGAATATCTGATCTGACGTTTTCTTCTGGACAGCCATGAACATTTCCGACCAGAACCTCAAAAGAAGTAAACATGAAACATCTCACGCCTCGAGGAATCCTGTCTCATTGAAATCATTATCTTTACAGTTGAAGCTTAATTCAGACAATTTGCATAAAATTGCAGCCTCTAGGCATCGATGTCAAACACATCAGCTGCGGTCAGAAACTTAATGTGCGCGCTCCTCTGACAGCCGAGCTCTGAATCTTTGGGTTTGATGATACAGTTTCTGTTCTCACTTTCATCACAGCTGCACTGTGAAACACAACGCAACACCACTGCCACTTTGTGTTAGTACAGGGCTCAGATTTAAACATATGTAACATTCAAATATCTTAAAAACATCCAGACCTATGTGATTATGTTGAGTTGTACACTTACATTATTCCAAATGTTTTTTTAAACCCAGATCAAGGTAACCTGTAATTGTGACGCATCCATTTAGCGCATGTTGTGGTCGTCTGCCAGAAGCTGTTATAAATTGACTTTTTATTTAGTTTTAAGCCACATTTTCACCCTGCACTTTTTAGAACTTGTTTGTTTTTAACTTGTCAGAGTTAGCAGAAGCTAAACAGTGTTTTTACTGGTTTTAATCCCTTCGGATTCGGAGCTTGTTTTGAAAAGCTTCTGATAATTTGACTTGCGGTAAAAAAAACCTGACCGTTGGATGTTAAGTTATCAGATAACCAAGCTGAGCACTTGTGGCAGTTTGTCTCGCATTTCCTCTGGGACGTCCATTGAGACCTTTGTGGATAATTCGTCTCATTCGATCAAAACCTCCTGAATGATGAACATGGAAGGAATTCTAAGCAGGAGAAGCTAAACACAAAGGTTGTGCCACACATTACATATTGAGCTTTTATATAGCTACGTCATTGAACAAGCAACAGTAACAGTGTTCTCATAAACCCATTTTATATGAAAGGCAGCCTGATTAAATGGGAAACTATCATTTTTTACAACCCTCTAATGTATACACCTGCCAGAATAAACAAAAAGCAATATACTGGCAATTCTCTTATGCCTAACTCATGTGATTCATATAGGAACACTGTTCACCTGTCTTCAGGTGCCGGTTTTGTCTTGTCAACCTGAGTCCACCCCGTCTTACTCGACAACTAAGATGCCCTCAAAGTCCTGCCGGTCCACGGTCCTCACATCGCTTATTAAAGATGGAGTTGTCTCTGTTACTTTGTGGCCGGATACAAGCTCAATAAAACCTTTTAGCTCACGCTCACAGTAAGGATGTTAAGCCCCCAAGACTCATGTTCGTGGCTTACAGAGGGGAATAGCAGAGCGAGAATGCACTGTGTTAAGCACGTTGTGTACCAATAAACACCAGCACACACACACATACAGGTTTTGCTTGAGCGATGCTGTTAAATACTTTAAGGCTCGCTCTCGTATACTCCGTCAAATTAATTACATCTGCTCACTTCATATCCAGCAAATTCAACCAGTTACTGTTTCAGAGTCTATGATAGCAGGCAATGTGAGGACAGGAGGACAGCACAGGAAGAGAGAAGTAGTATTCAGATTGAAACCCAGATGGACAAAGAAAGAAAGCTTAGGGTAGAGAACTTTAGCTGATGGAAGGTTAAGAGCTAGCAGGAGATAAAGGAAAGAAACAAGAAGCTGAAAGAGAAGAGAACAGTAAAGGAGAGTTTAATGAGAGCGTGATGGAGACTTAAGACTTGAACGCTTGTGCTTGTATGCTTGATACATTCATTTACGAACGTAGTGAGAAAGTGAAAGTGTTTAAATCTTTTCTGAATGGACACACTCGAGTGCGAGGCAATGAATCGTACAGATGAAGATAATGGGGAACACTTTTGGAGAGTCTCTGCTCACAGGCATTCACTCATTCAGTAATCACAAAAAGGGACAAGAGCTTGGGAGAGGAGTGGTCCATCACCGTGGGTGTTGGGCGTAGTTGTTGGTTTTTGGAAAGACACACAATTGTGTGATGTAAACCCTCCAATTGTGTCTGAACAATGTGAGGGGGTCTCACATGTAGTTCCACACACACCGAGTATGTTTACAGCTTTCTTTAAAAAAAACGATGCTGTTCAAATTGCGATGCCACTCAGTACCAGCATGCATGGAGATAACTAAACTTTACCCAGTGTTGAAGTTAGAAAACAACAGAGGAAAGAAGATTTAAGAAAGACAGAATGATTGCAAGAGAGATGATAACATGCAGGAAGGGTTTTGGAAAGCTGCATCAACTAAGACGGACAATCCTGCTTTTAGAACTTGTGAGCAAGAAGAGAGTAAACAAACCTACAATATGCAAAGTGAGTAACGAGAGTGAAAGCAGAGTAGAGGGTGGATTGGTGGCCGGGAGGTGAAAGGTTGACGACATATTTGAGTATCATGGTTCCTAAACGGGGTTTAGGAGCTCACCGTGAAGCTTACAAATTGTTTGGCCGGTCATTTCACTCTCATTCTCGTCTCATTCCCCTTTGGATGTCAGAGAGAAAGAACCATTCAAGTATTGGTGACGTTGCGGCTCTCTATCTACACAAAGTTTATGAAAGCCAGTTCTGTTCGGAATGTCTCTGGATACATACTGAATCTGCCATAAAGGGTGTTGAGATGAAGGTTTGTGGGAGCTGCAACAAACGAAGAAAAGACAGAAAGTCACACTTTATTAACAGAAAATCCAGGGAGAAAACGTATGCAAGCGATTGCTTGATGGCTTACGCGGATCAGTCACTGGTTTTGTTAGGTAGTGGCATCCGTAGCACAAGCAACATGTATCCTAAAGAAAGAGTAGTCGAGGTACAGCAGCCGTCCAACAACCCTGAGAGCAAATGCTTCTCTGGAGACTTGTCGTGTTGACAGATGTCTGGTGTGTTCTGACAAGTTGACTTGCAAGAACCTGCAAAGAAGCGTCTCAAGACATCGCCAGTGTGTGTTGCCCTTTATAATGTCATACGTGACTTAATGTCCCCGCGTCACGTAACTGTCCACATCGAAATAATTACATTATTAGTTGTTTGTTTCAAACATTTCAAACAACCTATGTCTACATATTCCTGTCGCGTGACCTCTTCTGGGGGTGCAAACAACAATAGAATAAAAGGATTTCACGGATTAATCCTTTAAGTTGAGTCCCATTGCACAGTTGGAGGAGGGACAGAGATAGACGGGAATTTAAGCCTTCAAGAATCCCAAAAAGGAAAAGCATGTAGCGTATTATGAAATACAATAGAGGCAGCTTGTTATGCTCCAAGCAGAATGGTACTTAGCATGCAGAGAGGTGGTGGGGGAAGGGAGGGAGAGAGAGAGAGGGAGAAAGATGGGATGAGATTTTCCTAAAACAATTTGGAGCACTGCTTGGAAGAGCATCAATCTCTCCTACACTTTTTCCTAACCCCTTTTTCTAAATGCCTCTCCCATCTCTCGACCCTCGTCTCTCTCCCCTTCTCAACAGCCACATGCCCCCTCCCCTCCCATTTTCACACCAAGTTCCTGCAGTTTCACCAGTCTGTGCCCGGCATCTCTGAGAGTATGAGGATCCGTGTGTGTGTGTGCGTGTGTGTGTGTGTGTGTGTGTGTGTGTGCGTGTGTGTGTGTGTGTGTGTGTGTGAGTGAAACTGTCTATAGAAACAAAATAAACCCGCATTGACTGATCAAGCAGACAATTTGTTCTTTTACGGCCCCATAAACCAGCACGTTACCATGTGATGAATATTGAGTGTATACAAAAAAATATAGTGCCATGCGCCCTTTATGGCCTATACATGGATAATACGTTAGCTAATCCTTCAATGTGTGTAACGTGCACATCACAGGGGAATGTACTGTACGTGTATGTGTGTGTTTCCTCCTTTTTACGAGCGTGTGTAGGCGTTTCAGTAGATCAATGATCCTCCCCTCCATCCTGACACAGGGCTTGTTTTGAGAGCCACTTACGCAGATTGGACTAAATGAACTGAGAGCGAGAGAGAGAGAGAGAGAGAGAGAGAGAGAGAGAGAGGGTGGGAGAAAGGGAGGAGAGCAGCTAGGGAGAATAAACACTGATAAAACCGCAGGGCGGCGTGCTGTGGGCTGCGGGCTGATCCATCAAGAGAGGTTGTTAAGGGGTGGGAGAGAGATAGCTGAGTGATGGCATCAAAACAGGATGTAAACACACTGTCCACCGCAGACTGAGACCCACATAGAGCCACCGCACTGCCTCTATCTTTGAAAGGTTAAGTTGCCCCGACATTACAAATTCAAAGTTCTGATTACTTTGAAATCACCTGAAGGTACCTGAACCTCACTGTACTCTGGGATCAGACATTGCCCCTAAAATCCTTCAATTTGAACCTGTTATAAAAGATGTTACAATAAGATAGATAACAAACGTGGTAAAATCCCAGCATGCCTAGAAGAACAGAGAAGGGGTGTTCAGGATATGCACAACGTCTTACACAACTCGTGTCTAATGTGCATTGCATTGCAAAGTCTCAGTAAACTGGCCAGCTGTCTCCGTCATCATTAACAGTGTTATCAGCCACAGCTGTCATCTCTCAGCTCTCCGCCGGGATCACACCACGAGTGATGTGTTCTCACGGTTATCTCTGCCACTGACAACGTGTGAAATTACATTGTAGCAACGTGACAGTTAGCATAACAAAAAGCCACGCGTGTCTCCATCCATTGAGTCTGGTCGGGTCGCTGACAAACGACTTAGTTGCCGCTTTATGTTTATCAATGAGACAAGAAAACACTTTAAACGAGTGGTTCCAGAACCACTAACAGTCGTTATAAGTTGAACCATTGAGTCTAAATATTCTAAATTTGAATTTTATGATGAATGTTTTCCTTTTGGAAAACAAATAAGGCTTCATCCAATAATAAATGCAGCTACACAATCTCAGAGGAAACAGATTACAGGTCCAGTTCAGTTGTGTGCTGGCTCAGAACGATCGGCGTGAGAAAACATGCCTTCTCGTCTTGATTGGTTTCAGATTCACACATTATGATTCTCACCACTGCTCTGATGTGACTCGTTGCTCCCACGGCCACTTTGCACCACGCGGACGTCTTTCTAACAACGAACTACACACCTTGTTAAATTATTTCTGTGTCCACAGTTAGATTCTTATCTTGTTCTCTTCTTGTGTTTTAAGAGCTTAGTACCAGATGGCTAGTCGGTCCTCTTAGCCCACATCTCCAGCTCGATGGCCGATGGCCCCAGGTGGACTCGCTGGTTGACTCCAAATCCGCCACATTTTCTCACGCTGCTGAGACATCGTCCTCATCTAATTAGTGGCCAACAATAGTCTCTCTGAAGTGATCATTTCCCAAATGAGCCAATGAACACATTTCCCGTCCTTCATCTTAGCAGAGAATCGTCTCCACCTGCCAGCTATTCACAGCTAATTCTGCCTTCTGAGTGGCCGAGACAGACAATGCAGTCCCCTGCCTGCTGTGTCACGCTCCAGCCGTCCTCTTGCCGTCCTCTCGCCTCCCTCTCGTTTCCCCTCTTGTACCTTTTGGCTCCATTTCCGTTCAGATCCCTGCCAAGACCGTTCTTAATGTGAGAGAAGTAATATTTACAGCATACTGCTTTCAGAATGCGCTCAACATTCATGGTGAGAACACAAACACAGTTGATCTAAAGGTCATACAGAATGATTATGTGACATGATGGCAACATCTCTCCCTTTATAACGCCGCACAGATTGTCTTTAAGCATGAATTCTTAATGACCACCTGAGAAGACAAATCAAGTCGTTAAGCTCAGTTAAGGTCGACTTAACTTTCGGAGTCGGATACAATGTTTATTTGAATAAAAGTCTGAATTAAAATGGTGTTTTATCTCAAAACTTGTACTTTAACCGAGCCATCGATATTGGTCACTGTCACACTGCCACTGACTGCTGCGATGCAATTGGACATTTACCACATGTGATGTGTAGAGAGAGAGAGGGAGGGAGAGAGACCTGAAAGCCGTTGTGTTGTGAGTGCTCTGATTCTTTGATTTTGAAACAGAAGTTGTTATTTTGAAATATGTGGCGTCTTCTCCAGTTAAGTGGAAAAGTTCACTTCAGTGTTTCTTAAAGCAGACTTCACTTTGTAGCGATGCCTTTCGAACCGTGTCAACCCAACATTGGAATGAGAAAAGAAGTGACTTCAACACTACCGTACATCTCTACCTTACTAACGCATATTTGACTGTTCCTCCATCTTCCTTTCCTCCTTTGATGTCTTTTCTTCTTGTAGTCTCTATTGATACCAGCGCCAGGGGCCGGGGCTGGGGGCCGGGGGCTCCTGCTGGAAGACATTACACACCACATTAACTAATGTGGTTTGTGCTGCTCTGACTGTGGAGGTGACTAGCAGAATAAAGGGTGGAGGGAGGGTCAACAGAGCATGGAGAGAGAGAAGTGGATTCGTAATCACCCGAATGATGATGGAAATGTGTGTGTGGACGACAGGGGGCTATTACAGGCAGTAGCATTACTCTAATGGTGTGCGTGTGTGTGTGTGTTTGGGTTAATTGCCCTAATCATGATAACTGTATGTAGCGTCACGCAAGAGCCATTTCCTGTATGACTGTGTGTGAGTGTGTGTGTGTGTGTGTGTGCCTGCAGCCTTTTACACTCTCTGCTGTGACTTTGTTGTGACCTCATACGAGTGACATTAGTGTCAAACGTTCCCTCTGTGGAAGAACAAGCATACAGACGTGCAGCAGGTGAGAGGAGCACATAGCAAAGGGCTGGCCATGGAGACACATCAGGTAATTGCTCATATTTGTTATGCAAAAGGCGAAAGAGATACACACTGAGTTCTTTATTTGACATTAGACAACAAAGGGAAGAGAAACAAGTAGTTTGTACCTTTTGTTTGGTGCCATCGTCCCAAAATTGAGGAAATATCAAAGCATAACAACCTTTACTTCCCTGAACACACCCTCTGTCCTTATACCCTCTGTCCTTAGACCCTCTGTCCTTAGACCCTCTGTCCTTAAACTCTCTGTCCTTAGACCCTCTGTCCTTAGACCCTCTGTCCTTAGACCCTCTGTCCTCAGACCCTCTGTCCTTATAACCTCTGTCCTTAGACTTACTGTCCTTAGACCCTCTGTCCTTATACCCTCTGTCCTTATAACCTCTGTCCTTCGACCCTCTGTCCTTAGACCCTCTGTCCTCAGACCCTCTGTCCTTCGACCCTCTGTCCTTAGACTCTCTGTCCTTAGACCCTCTGTCCTTAGACCCTCTGTCCTTAGACCCTCTGTCCTCAGACCCTCTGTCCTTAGACCCTCTGTCCTTAGACCCTCGCATCGCACAAGGAAAGACTTCCTAAAAGAAACCCCAAAATTAAAGGGGGAAAGAATGGAAGAAACCTCAGGGAGAGCAACTGAGGAGGGATCCCTCTCCCAGGACGGACAGACGTGCAGTAGATGTCGTGTGTACAGGATAAACAACATAGTACAAATACAACATTTGACAGAAATGATGTTGTGTTGGAAAAGAGAAAGTTTGGATGAATCCAGGAAAATGTCAAAAAGGCTTCCCGGTGTCCAGCAGGACCAGGGCAGCAGGCGCAGCCACGATTCCTGATCCTGACGTAAACTTTATCAGTGGCAACCTGCCACATGAGACACAGACACTCCGGGGATGATACCCCGGATGGTGAGTTAATAACATACATTTACATAAATGCATACAGATAGAGAGGAGAAGAAGAGAGAGGGAGGGGAGGAGAGAGGAAGAGGAGGAGAGCAGGGAGGTGTCCCCCGGCAGTCTAAGCCTATAGCAGCATAACTAGGGGCTGATCCAGGGCAAACCTGAGCCAGCCCTAACTATAAGCTTTATCAAAAAGGAAAGTCTTTAGCCTGCTCTTAAATGTGGAGAGTGTGTCTGCCTCCCGAACACAAACTGGAAGCTGGTTCCACTGGAGAGGAGCTTGGCTCCCATTGTACTCTTAGAGACTCTGGGAACTACAAGTAACCCTGCAGTCTGGGAGGAATATATTGTTTACAGTCATAATCACTGCCTGCAGATGACGGGAGTTGTATGAAGCGTCTTTGTCACAACGTTGCTTTCTGTGATTCATATTTCAATATACTTCATAAACACATTCAATCTTACAAACACAATTGTTTTGAGAGCGGACGATGATGATGACGACATTTTAAAATGGTGACATTTTTCTAAAACGTCAGGTATCTCTTTGTGAAATTAACATTTTCTGACATCAGCCATACATCGGTTTTATTTCTGTTTCTCAAAATCAAACCAGAAACTTGATACGTTTTTTCTGCATCAATGAGTAGTTTTAAAGAATATTACAAACACTGTATTTGGACGTACGCATGATATACACAAACAAAGAGCAACTGCCAGTTCTTATAATTTGTTACATCAAATAAAGATTTAACCTTTTGTTTTGACTCAAACTGACCTGAACACTGTGGATTTCTCCTTCAGATATGTGGTTGAATGTCCTCAGACATGTTCTGTGTCTGAGGGTTGAGCAGGTCGTGTGAGATGTTAACACTTCTTTATGACTCCACGTCTGTCAACTGCAACAACACGTTTCCCAAAATATTCACAACATTGTTAAAACGCCAATATCAGGCAAATGGAAATATTGTGTCCTGTGCACACAGAAACACTTACACAACATGTAAGATAGATCCTACTTAGTGTTATATATATTATATTATATATATTGTTGCCCCAGTGTTTCTATCCAACAGATAAAGACACCACATGTGATTAGTATTTGTGTTTCTTCAGCTAATTAGCACGTCACAGTCATCACTATTAAAGCCTGTTATTAATGTGCTGGATGTTCTTAGTTTAGCTCGTTATCCAAAGCGACAGATCAGAGGGTCACATGACACTGCCGTGTGACACGCATGAAGATGGATGAGGTTGAGACGATGAGCTGAAACGTGAATATCATTCGTCTTCACTGACTGACTGCTGTATCGTAACGTTCACAGACCCACGTCAGTGGCGGTAGCTATGTCTATCCAGCCTATGTTTCACTTCTGTTGACTTGTCGTTTGCTTTACTTTGTGTACTTTGATCTACTTCTGGTATATTTTACAGCAGTTTGGTTGCCTTTTGGGGAGGCAGAGTGTAAACTAAACAAGAGAAATCTGTGAATTTTGTACAAACTGTAGGAACAAATTACTGTTTTTCTACTGAGCCTATTATCTCTATATGTGTCTTTGGTGAAAGGGCGGGAAGAGAGGGATGGCGCTCTACGTGTCAGGGTGGGGGGGTGGGGAAGGGAATGAGGGTCCAGACTTTTCTGTAACCGGTCGGGGACTGTGCAATGACTGCTTGTAATTAATAAGAGAATCCAGAGTATAGAGGTGGAAAAAATGTCCCTTATGAAATGAAATAAAGTGTTATATTTGCATGATTTCCTGTATTTTCATCGAGCAGATATGGTTATGTATTTTGAGTGTCACATGAATAAGTGTTTAATTATGGAAATACTGTCACTTTCTTCTGTGAATATAAATATACCGTTTCTTAGCTCTTTTACGACTTTTAACTTTAAGTCTATGTCGTTCCCGTCACGCCACTGCAGCGTGTGATGTTTCACCAACTCACGTATGATAACAACTCTTTCAAAGTGTATTTATCCTCCGAGGCACGGGGAGAGTCCTCTGAGCTTTCCAATGACAACCTAACAAATCCCCTTCTCCCATGAGAGAAAGATTTATCATAAGTGGAACTGCGGTATACAAATTAGTATGGTAGACAGTATGGTCGTTGTGTTGAAAGTCCCAAAATGCAAAGACAACTGTGGAATGTGAAAGTAGAATCAGAACAAGAAGCTTTTAATATGAAGAAGGACTCGTGAGCTTTAAAAGTGTATTTTTGTCACTTATTAAATATTCTTTGTACAAAACTTCAGCTGCACAATCTTCTTAACTCGCACAACAAGTGACAAACGGCTGATCCCACTTTAAATACACCATCAGAACAACAGAGGTTGGGTTTGTTGTGTTTAAGTGGCGATCTTCAGAAACCCAAAAAGAATATAAATGAGTAAATAAACACGAGGTTGAAACTCTGAAACATGATCAGACTTTATAAGAAACACCAGGAGCAGTGATGATGCTCAGAGCAGCCGGAGAACCAAGGCTTCAGCTAAAGGGTGAAACTTTAATTATCGTGTTTCCAATCGTCAAGTGAATTTTAAGAACTGGTTTGGAGTGAATAAACTACAGTGTAGTTGTGTCATGAGTTATATAGACCTGCATGTAATCCCCGAGTAAACAGAGAAGAAGAAGAAGAAGTAGAGGTTTCGATCCGGAAATAAAACAAGTCGGCCTTGTCACATCTGACGAGAGGAAAGTGGAGAGAGGTCTTCAGGAAGTCTTAATTGTTCTTTCATATCGGCTACTTTTGGCCAAGTTTAATGCTGACCGGAGAAGAAGACAAACCGAGAGATCAGTCATGTGAGATAAATGTTCGCTACGTCAGATAATCCATTTAGCGCAGGGGTGGGGAACCTCCGACCTAAAACAGAGATGATGCGGAATGTCGCACTTTCCAGGAGAAATGGACGAATGATTAGTTCTCTGTGGAAGTTAAAGGCCAGTGAGTCGAGTTTGTGCGGACGTACTTGCGGTGATGAAAAATAATCTCGAGCGTCATTAAACCATGAGACATGTCAAACTGCAGGAGCTGAGAGGACGAGTGTTTGGATAAAGTTAACGCTCTTCGGTGGAGTTTGGCCCAACAAGCAGCTCTCTGCAGAGCGGAACATACAAACATGGACAGATAGAGAGGTAGACCCCCCCACCAAGAACACACTGTTGCACCACTGCTGTGCAGTTATCACTGCCTTGTGCAATACTCACTTTATTTATATCACTTGGTACTTATATTATCTTTTATTCTATTTAATTATTGTTTTCTGCCTTTTTACTTCATGTTCTTCTGCTGTGACGAGATAAACGAGATTAGTCCCCCGTTGTGGGACTAATAAAGGATTTCTGATTTCTGATAAAAAGATACTATAAAGATACTATAATTAGTACGGCCCTCGAAGGATTTTGTAAAAAATAAATGGCCCTTGATCGGAAAAAGGTTCCCCCCTCCTGGTTTAGTGCTTACTATAAAGGTTTAAATGTGAAGCTTAAACTAACTAAGTTTATATAAATATTAAATCTAGAAATGTATTTGGTAAAGGCGTTTCTATAATCCATTTAGCGCATCAATTATTTTTCAACAAAGGCAAAGAAACACCTTAAAAGAGTCAAAAATGTTTTGGAAATTAAGGATTTCTTTCTAATCTTGCAGTTTACTTGCAGTTATTCTAATGTGATACTTTAAAATATGCATACAAATACACAGCTGTTGACCATGCCATCTGTGATCACTTGTCAACTCACTAAGAGCGTATGGATGAGGATGAAAGGATGAACACAGGCTGGGGGTTGAAAGGATTAAACAAGGACTCAGGATAGTTCCTGACGTGTGGGAGAGTCATGGACAAACTTAGACAAACACTAAAACAATAGCTGCAAGCACATATGCAAATGCTTCCACGCGTGCACACTTTCACACACACTCTCTGCTGACTGCACTGATGTCTCTTACCCACACACTTGACCTCCGAAGACTGTGTGGGGAAGTTTGTGTGCACCGACTGACCGACGGAGTGACCTGTAGAGCTGCGGGTTGCAGCTAAAAAGGTGTAAACATGGCCTAAATATAATACAGGAAAAATATACCAGAGATACAAAAAGCTCTCAACAGTGAGGACACTGAAGTGTTGGTTCCTGGAATGACTGAGTAAGTGTGTTAATGTTCCTCAGTGTCAACACATGAAGTAAATGAAGCAGAAAAACTGATTTATCTTGATATATCTAAATATGCATTGAAGTTAAGCTGCTTCCAGAATAAACATTGCATCCAGAGAGCAGAGACTGCATTGATGAGATGTGCAGTGACGACAAGTGAAGCAGACATCCCCATCAGAACACACAGAATCACAACAGAGGACAGAGTTACCAACCCTCACACAGAGCACTGCTCTTTCTTTGTGCCATCAGTCATTCTGAAGCCTTTTCCTCCCTTGTTGTTAGCATTGCACAGCAGACCTGGTTGCAGATCATTTGAGGTAAAGCCAATAGAAAAACAAGAAATTCTCCTGGCAGAGAAAACCAGCTGAATGTGCGACAGAGAAAGACTCAGCAACTAGGAAGTAAAACAACGAGGTGTATGTTGTTAGTTCACCAGGTGATGAGGCTCATGGGAAACTGTTATCCATCTCTCCCCACCAGCAGGACTCCAGCCTCCCGTCTAATGTTGGGTAACTCCTGCAGAATCAACACCCTGGACAGTCATTGTGAAAAACACAATTTAAAGGTGATAAAATAAGGCACATTTGATATCTTCAGTTACACCATGAGCACCAGCAGTGGCCACACTCCTGTATTTGCTCACTACTAATACAAATGGAATTTAAATTATTGAACAAAACATCTTATGTTGCAAAGGAAGGGAGAGCTGTAATGCCATGAATATGTTGCACATGCGGCTCATGTCCTGCAGCTTTCTGAACTGCACTTTGAACGGCTGGTGTGAAGCTGCCTGTGGTGGAAGCGACATCGGTGGCCTGCAGCATTAAACAGAGATTGGCTGGTAGATGCGAACACTTGACTCTGCCCTCCTCCTTGATGGGAACTCATTGTGTTCTGACCTTTAAGTTCCCTCTATCTCCCTCCATGTCTCGCTGGCTGTTTTCTTCTCCTTCTCCTATCTTGCAGTGAGGGCCAGGGACTTGACAGCTGATTTGAAGCATTGCAGAGGCACTAGCGTTTTGTTTAATGACCCCCCCCCCACCCCTCTCCTATCTCACTTTCTGTTCCGATGTCCTGTCTTTCACCTGTGATTCTTTCCCTCTCTCCATTATTTTAATGAGAGTCAAAGAGGGAGCGTGAGAGTTGCATATCAGTATGCAGAGCGTCCGCCCCCTCTCTATCTGGGCCACAGAAACAATGGCTGCTCAGGGCGATGGGAATAAGGATTGGACAGTCCACTGGCATTTCATATCAGTTCCTCACAAAACGGCAGAAACAGAGACCGAGAGAACAGTACAGTCAAATATAACTCAAGTACTTTCTATAATATTAAATGAATGCATAACTGCCATACCTCGTATCAGTTCAGATCCCCATGCCATTATTAAAACACACTAGTTGTGGTGCATTGCGTTGGTTAAACTCTGTAAAGTCCTGTGTTTGAATTTGACCTGGGATGTCTTTGCGAGGCCTGAGCTGACATGTTCACACGGGGCCCCACATGGGCTTGTGACTTTTTTTGGTCCATCTGCTACATGTACTTTAGGTCCCATGTGGTTCCATTATGCTCATATCAGGAGGGGTAATGGGACCAGGGGGGTATATTTTCGCCCTCTGCCTTTGGATTGGGACAAGACGGGATAAATGTTCAGCTCTTATCGGCCCCAAATGAATTACATGTTTTAGTAGCAGCTTGGGTAAAACATAATGTCATCCAAGGTAATAGTTGTGAATTTTCCCATTTTCCTCAGACCACTGCATACATGGGCTCGTCATGAGGGGTCCAAAGTGGTGAGCTCACATTCAGAATTTTATGGATTTTATTCCAAAAGTTAAGAAAACTCATTCAAAATCTTTAAAAAGACGTTTCAAACGCAAATAACTAAAATAATCCAGAACTAACTTAATTAACTTGACAGTAAATTGTGTGGTTCATAACTAATAATAATAAAAGTGTCTCTATATTCTATAAGAGAGTATATATTGTTACCTCTTCCTCCTACACACAAGTCTTCTCACTTGTACTTACCTCAGCTGGGGCCCACAACATGCATCTTACAATCTACCTCTACTATGAATTAACTTTGAATATCAATAAATCTGAGTAAGCTTCCGCACATGTTGGTAAATATCCACTCTGAATATTTCAGTTTGGCTCGCATCAGCTCTTGTGAGGCTATAACTGTCATGAGTTAGTATGATCCTGCCTGCATTAACCTGTTGTGTTTGTAAGTCCAGCTGGCAGAACAGATTTGTCTCCAAGAAGGCAAACATGAGTCTTGCTTGTGAGGAGATGATCTAACCTCTCCTCGACTGCAGGACAGTTCCACACGAGCTGCAGAAATGTACCCAGAGAACTCTTTGGTTTGTAATGTGCTGCAGCTGCACACTGCAATTCAAACCAACATTGTAATTAAATTTGCTGAAGCAAATCAAGAGTACTATCCTGAACACCTTGAGGCTTCAGTCCTCTCAGGGCCAGCAGTCCTTTCCCCTTAAAGGTCTAAAGGCATTCACCCTCAATGTGAACTGTTTGCAATGACTGTCTTTTGCTGTGTGTCGGATCGGTACAAATTGCTTCTTAATAGCCCCTTTCAGAGACCTAACAACACCCCTAAGAGGGACAGGGAGCCAGACATCTCCAATCATGCATCTGTCATCCTCACACTACCTGTGCACAATATAGTCCCAATGACTTCGTTACCACAGCGGGGGCCAGAGATAGAGCGTCTGTCACTGGCAGTGTCTATACAGTGTCATGTTTTACCATTAGGAGCTGTGTCCTCGTCATGGAACACATTGTTAGGACAGGCAAGAGGATGTGATGTATTTTAATTCAGTGCATTGCAATCGACCCAGAAGGAATTCCTGGAGATGTCAGTTGGGCCGGTTGATTGCAGGATGTTGTTCAATCTTAAAATGATCACCTTGTTCAATTCTTATTCAAATCAAACTACGACAGGTGAAGGCAACACAGCACTACCAGGAAGTAAGCAACACACCGACAGCAGCCGACATTTCTTTCTTTACTTGTCCTTCATGTTCCGATGCTTTTCATAGCTTCAGCTCTCGTCGCCATAATTGTTAGTAGAAGACCATGTAATCTTTCTCTTTTCAATCTCTCAACAAAAAGATCTATTTCTACATTTTCAATAAATTGTTATTGAGAAAAGACCATTTTCCATCGAGTCCCCTCTTTATGCTCATTTTACGTGAAGCTGTAGATGTGCTGAGGATGTGACTGAGAAGGATAATGTGCGGTTCCATAACGTGATGATTATTCGTCCATTAAAGGCCGGGCATTGTTTTATTTGATGGTATATCCAGACACGTCTCTAGCGTGGCTCTGTTAAAGTGAACCGTGTCTCATTCTACTGGAAGTGCATACCTGTTTGTTCACAACGCTGTGTCAGCAGCTATGAAGCCACTGAAACATTTAATGTGTCCATCCGTCCGCACGGACCACACACACACAACACTGCTCTCTGAAAACTGCAAATACAAAGTGTATCATTTCCAAATCCATCAATAAATTAATACATTAGAAAGTGACGAATATGTAAATGTATGTTCAGTGACAATAGAATTTCATTCAAAGTATATTTGTATGCATGTTACGCCTTTCATTAGATGGCCACTGCAGAGAGATGACAGGAGACGACAGCGAGCGAGAGACAAGAGCCTCAAACGAAGCAGCGGCGTTGTGGTTACTGATTCCTGAGCTCCAGGGGCCAACAGCTTCCTACATCAGTTTATCTACAACGTCTATGCATGAGCAAAGTGGAGACCGCGATGACTACTACTACTAAATATTGATATTTAGGTTGATATTTGGCCGCTTTGGGTGTGTTTCATTATGGCGGCTGTTTTCTCGGAGGACTTTTCACCTGCTAAATGTTCCACTCTTTCACCAGCTAGCGATGAACTGTGTCTGTTGTTTTGTGCTGGATGGGTTAGCATGAAACCAAAACAACGAGCTGAAAGATGCTAAACCGGACCGAAGACATGAGGAGAACCGTAGAAGTGAGTTGTAATGCAACCGACTCCTTTCACATTACAGATAATCGTTTCATTTGATCATCTTACATGATTTGACTTCTGTTTTGTTACTTTTACATCCTGGTGAAGCTTCTTTTACTTCAAATGTGACGATTTCTTCCAGGATAGGTGTGAAAATGTATGAAGTCAGTGAAGTTGGTGACAAACATTCAAACTTGTCCCTCTTGCAAAAACACACTTGAAGCAGCAGGGATCGGTGTTTCACTCTGTCGCCCCGGGAAACATTTTTTGGAACATGTGGTTGTCTGGATATTCAGGGGTCAGTAGCAAACCTCTATACCGTCTTTCAGCACCCCGACCATGATGTAGAGCTTTACCTGACAGCAGCAGAAAGGTAATAACCTCCGAGCGACGTGGACGACAGCAGAGCTCGCCCTTGGAGTGGCAGGAGGCAGAGGAGGAGCTGCAGGTGTTAGTCTCGTCTCAACTGACGCTCGAGAGCCATAACTATCGACAAGCATTCAGTTAAATTATCAATCAATGTATGATCAATGACATAACACGTTCACAACAAATACAATGGCTTCTTTCTGACGCTGACTCTCTGATATACAAACTGCTAAGAGGTGAATTTATTATGGGCCTCAAACATAACTACCAGTGCCACCGTCAATCATTCCCCGTGTGTAATGCACGTGGATAAAATATGTATAATATAATCAATACAACAGTATTTCCCACTGTGGCCTGTCTGGTATTTGGTCACAATGAAAGGAGGGAAGTTAAATGAGCCGAATCAGAACCAGCCCGGCCCGAATCGACTGAGCGTGTCGGGCAGAGCTCTAACTCACACCTAGGAATTCATTACTTATCGGTGCAGCCATTGACCGGGCTGTGCGATCAATTCTGCACACAAATGCTACATGTACACACTTACACACACACACACACACACACACACACACACACACACACACACACACACACACACACATATATAGTACCAGAGCGATGATTAATCAGAACTTTGACCCAAACACTAATTGCAGAGCCAGCAGTATTTCCTGCTGATTTGTTATCTCTTAATGTGCAAAGTTTGTTCTTTTACTGTGAGAGGAGTCGGTCCGTGCTGAGAGAGTGATACAGTGAGAGTAATACCAATCAGGGGAAATCAGTCTGGAGTACATCCTCCCATCTTTTACTTCTGTCCCCTCCACTCGTCTCCTCTTATCTCTCCTTTTATTACCTTCACCCTGCTCTCTACAACTCTTTTTCATCCAGACCACTTTACCTGCAATTTCATCTCCTTTCTCCCCTGCCCTCATCTCTTCTCCACTCTTAACAGCGAATGTCAGTTTGGTGAAGTGTCCATATGCACGACATGTATCCAGAGGTTTGTGTACTTCCTGATCTGACACCTGCATGTTAGTGTTGAACATCTAGTTCATTTTATTACGTTTATTTAAGAAGTTTATTAAAACATGGCAGAGTTAGCCAGAAGACTCTTTTCTATCTGTAGTCCCTGACCAACGTGTTACTAAGGCTTCATAAAATACAAGAATAGAGCAAAGACCAAAACAAAACATGCAGTTAAAAGGTTGTAGAAGGACACACAGTAAAGCAGTAGTTACATACACACATATAGAACTACTTTGCACACAATCAGGACATCAGCAGCAGAACAGAGAGAGTGCTGACGTGTAATAATCATTCTTTGTTTTAACTGGTTACTGAAAGATCTATAATGTTTAGTTGTCTGATGTGGACATTGTGCTTTAAGATGTTACTGCGTGCTATAGCACTCAGGTTCCACTGTGCTGGGACGTTATAGCCCAAACCGTAAGAAACAAACTAACATGTAAACTAATCAATACTAGTTTGGGTTTCAGCATGTTAAGTTACTAAATGAACAAGAAAACATGTCATTCCACAGTCAGAACTCACCACACAGTAGCTTTGTATTGCTGTCCGACATTCAGGAATATCTTCGCATCTTTTGACACAAGTCATTGTAACATCGGGATGGATGGAGCGGGCTCAGCACAGCAGATGGCAGAACTGCAACACTTATAGATGCCAACGCAACGCCATTACATTCAACAGAAGAAGAAGAAGAAGAAGAAGAAGAAGAAGAAGAAGAAGAAGAAGAAGAAGAAGAAGAAGAAGAAGAAGACAGGTCAAGGCCGAATTTGAGCTACGTGTACGCGGCTGAAGACCTTTCAGGAACATGGCTGGCAAAGGAACTGTTTTTGTCCGGTGTAGTTGTGTGTTTTTTTTCGGAAAATGCTAAATCGTAACTTTGTTGAGAATTCAAACACGACACCAGCGGAGTCTTGTGATTGGTTGGCTTATTCTACGCGAACGTGTCTTACGTCAGAAGGACGAACCCTCATGTCCATGTGTGAAAAGGACTTTTGACTTAACAGCTGAACTTTATTAATTGTTCCCCTCGCTGTGTTACATACATACATTCTGATGACAGACATCTTGGTCATTTAGTTTCATTATTTTACATAAATGTGTTGGATATTGAGTTATTTGAATGTCGAGGTATACGGCTGAATTAATGCTTCTGCACTTTTTATGGTTCAAGTTTATTTCATTTTAAACGCCCAAGATCAGAATGAAATCTAAATAGCTTTGGGACAACGGTCAAAATAGAAAGCATACATATTGAAGTCTGTTCATCCGTTTGTGCTGACAAAGAAAAACTCGGCAAAATTCAAAACTTGGACAAGCGGAAAGTTTCAATGAGTCTCGCTGCTGGAAACAGAAGACTTTGCTCGGAGACAAGTCGGGGGAATATTCTGCTTCTGGAACATATAAACAATATCTTTGACGAAAGTCGTTCATGCCCCACAACTACTCAAGATGTTTTCTTGCACCTCACGCAGAGATTGTGACGAGTTAGTTAGAAGGAGTTCATCCTAAACATAATGATCATGAAAGAAGTTTGTATCTGTCAATCAAATTGTGAGTGATTGTAGTTTCCAATTTTCTGTTGTTGAGGATATAAAAGAAAAAAAAAGAAACATAAAAAAGAAATCAGACTCTTTTAATGGTTTCCAAAGCCAGCAGGAATTCTCTATAACTTTTATGCTGCAACGTGAGACGTAACCTGAAACTTGGGTGTTTAGCATCAAACACTCACCACCTGCAGGCTTGAAAGGTGGCCGTTAAAAGCGAAGTCGTTTCATCCTTTCTAGAAAAGAATAATCAGTGGACAGCTTGACTTTGTGTCACTTATATTATATATTAATATAGATATCAATAGTGACACGTTTTCAAAATTTTAAAGTACCAAAAAGTTCCTTAGAAACTTCTCAAACCAATATTGCAGCGTAAGCATTAATATACTATATGCTTCAATATAAAACAGTGTGTGTGTTAATCTATGCAGCGTAAAGATATATTACCTTTAGAATCCGAAAATGTCTGACACATTACGGCCTCGTGCAGGACAATGACATGAATGAATGCGCGACAAGTAGGTTGCATTCCACAAAGACGCTATGATCACATAAAGATTCTGCACGTAGCTTAATTATGTTTGAACGTTACGTTCCACTCTGAGCCTCTGAACTACTGTACAATAATGACGTGATGAAAGAAACACTTTCCCTCACCTTAAGTAAATCATGTAGATTATGCACCATCCTCAGCTTGTAAAATAAGAAGAGCTGCAATTACATGTCATTTACAATCCAATTATTATTTGTTTGCAGGATGAGGAAACCGAAATCAAATCCGACATTTGCATCAGTGAAAAACAAAACCAAACGTATTCCTGCAAGTCAGAAATTCCATTATGCAAATGTGGTTCACGCCATTTAACACTGATTAAGAATTCATTATACAAATATATTTTAAGGTGGAAATGTAAATACTTAAAGTACAAACATGCAACAACAAAAACACACACTGCGAAAACAAAGAGTGTGTGGAAGGAGAGAGGTGATGACACAATGTCCTGACACAGATACACAACATCAGCTCATACACTGGAGACAAGTGTTATACATGTGTGTGTGTGTGTGTGTGTGTGTCTGTGTGTTTGTGAATATCAACAGAAATGTTTGTACCCTGAAGTTAACCCCCAAACACACACATACACTCATCTCTTGGTTCCTGTTAATGTCCTCACACCCAGAAGTACCAAGGAGCATCTTTATGATCAGATCAGACTCCGTAAATCTCATTAAATGATTTGACTGTGTGTGTGTGTGTGTGTGTGTGTGTGTGTGTCTCAGCATCAATACATTATGTAAGCATGACCATAAGTGTCTAATAGCTCAGCTGTTAGTGGGACGACGTACAGAGAACGATGTTTGACACTGTGCAGATTAATGAAGACCTTATTAGTTATAATGTGAGACAAACTTTAGTTCTTTAGTTGTGCAGTTCACATAGATCTGAGTCGCATATGTGCACAAATAATCACTTTTGGTGCACTTTCCCCTGCAGTGCGATTCTGTTCTGTGCTCGGGGTTCGGAGGGCTTTGTAGTAGAGTTTGCCTCGGGAATGAAAATAAGGTGATTAAAAATGTTTTATGTTATTATTAGGAGGTATCTGCTCTTATTTTCTTATTTTCTAATTTATATTATATTCTGCTCTATATGCATTTGTTGGTGTTTGTATGTGTTTGTTTGAATATGTATCTGCAGAATGGTGCATGTGTAGTCTCTCCCTCTCTCCCTCACCGTGTCTCTGGGTGAAACAAAGCCTAATTGGTGTTTGGCCGTATCAGCGACTGGGCAGCAGACTGTTGGACCTGCCCTCAGTCCCGCTGGAACTTACCAATTAACGTCTCATTACCCTGACAAAGGGATGCTTTTTCTTTAGATCCGTATGTGAATGGGAGACACAGGAAGAGAGCGAGACACTGAGGGAACATGTGATTATTTTATGGGAATAAATGTGTGTGTGTGTTTGAAACCTGAAAACCTGTGTTTGCATTTTTTTATTGATGTGAAGAAATGTATGTGTCTATAGCTGAGGGTGAAAAGTTTGCTGATACATATGAAACATACATGTAATACACAAGTAGCATCACCACGGCTGTGGCTCAGTAGGTAGTGGTCGTCCACCGGTCGGAAGGTTCAATCCCCAGTCCTGCAGTCAGCATGTCGAAGGTTCCTTGGGCAAGATACTGAACCCCAAATTGCTCCTGATGGCCAACGGTTAGTGTGTGTGAATGGTTATCACGACTGATGAGCTGATGTGCACCTTATATAGTAGCCTCTGACTCTGTGTGAATGTGTTGTAAAGTGCTTTGGGTGATCGTAAAGATTGGAAAAGCGCTTTATTAAAGCAGTCCAGTTACCATTTACTTGGACCATCGAACAGGGAGAACAGTGGACAGTACCAGTTACACTCAAACCAGGAAACACTTCATTTAAAAAGCAATGGGAGGTTGTTTAAATATGAGACGGGATAAACAAAGTTCAGAGATCATATGTGTGTGTGCCACGCATCAGAAGGCTGATGGAAGCAGGGAGTGGGTGATAACAGAGTGTGTGTTTGCATCTAAGGATGGTCGATAGCGTAAATGCGCAGACATGAAAATGTCATAAAAATGTGTGTCTTGTGTGTGTGTGACAATCAGCTGTCAGATCTCCTCTCTGAGGCCTTTTCATCTCTATTTCCTCCCAACTGCCCTCCTTTGTCCCTTTAAAGCAGGGGTGGGGAACCTTTTTCCTATCAAGGGCCATTTTATTTTTTACAACATCCTTCTAGGGCCATACTAATTATTGAACTCATAACCTCTGCAAATGTTTTTAAGACGCAGCTCATTCATTTCTGTTTTATCAGAACTCCTTTATTAGTCCCACAACGGGAAACGTATCTCGTCACAGCAGAAGAACATATGAAGTAAAAAGGCAGAACACAATAAGCCGTGGTATAATGAGCGTATATCACGGGTAGAGTTGTAGTTACTTTTCACAACAAGTCAGTATCCCTCCGCGTCTGAGAGAAAGCTACACCGTTACAGCTGTTAAATGACGTCCGTTAAGAAACAAACAACGCTTTGCTCTGGAGGAGTGGATGATGTTCATGTTTTGTGCAGAAGGCAACGGAGAGACTATTTTATTTTGAACATCATTATTTAATAATAAAAACTATTTAAATTGGAATGTGTATTTTTCTTTCACATTGCCACACTTGGTAACCGTTTTATAAAAGCAATAGCTTCAGACCGTGGTATATGGTCATTACATCACAGTTAAGGGGCGTGGTTCGGCCTGACGCGAAGCGGTCGACAACCCCCGGCCTAATCACTGGTTTAACCGGTTTAATCATATACCACGGCCTGTCGTGAGCTATTGCTTAAATATATGTATATATATATATATATATATACACAGTATATGTTATCCCTATATCATAAGAAGATCTCTCACGATCTTTCACGTCTTGGATTCTCATTTCAAGAAGAATCATTAACATTTGATTAGTTTCACCTGTTGTTCAGAGTTTACTTCCACTAATACAATCTAGTATCTACTCTGCAGCATTTACACCTAAAACCAGAGAGAACGTGTTCACGTGTTTTTATTCAGCTGTCACACGTAAAGAAAACCTAAACAAACATCATAACCCTTTAGACACGTGAAGGAAGAATGTTGAAGACAGTCAAAGTATTGTCCCAGGGCTTCTCAAAGATTGATGGCTCTTCTTCTTTCTGAAAATGATAAAATAATAAAAAGCCAGTTTGAGGAGTTTTGCGGGCGTTGGCGAGAAGGATCTGCATATAAGAGACAGAGAGACACACAGCATGCACATCATCTGAGAAGTGAACCAGCACAGACACGGTAAGACGAGCTGCACGCTCTTCCTCTCTGCAGGCTGAATATCACTCTGCTTTCATGTTGTTTCAATTCTCTTCATTTGATGATTTCTTCTTCTTATATTTTATGGTGGAACTGAAGTTCTTTCATCCACCACTTTTTACTTTCCTCATTGCCTTCAGGTGTGACACGCTCAGGTGCTAAATGTGTTCATTGGATGATAAAAGTAAAACAGAATAATCATTTATTTCTAAATACGTTGAATGAAACTACTCGTACTCCTGCTACTGATAATAACATATTTTGCATTTCATCTCAATGTGTGATGTGGGCTTATTGAAGGGTTAAATAAAGTGTGTGTTCCACTGTGTGTGTGTGATGTGGCTTATTGAAGGGTTAAATAAAGTGTGTGTTCCACTGTGTGTGTGTGTGATGTGGGCTTATTGAAGGGTTAAATAAAGTGTGTGTTCCACTGTGTGTGTGTGTGATGTGGGCTTATTGAAGGGTTAAATAAAGTGTGTGTTCCACTGTGTGTGTGTGTGTGTGATGTGGGTTTATTGAAGGGTTAAATAAAGTGTGTGTTCCACTGTGTGTGTGTGTGTGTGATGTGGGCTTATTGAAGGGTTAAATAAAGTGTGTGTTCCACTGTGTGAACTGTGTCTCTGCTCTTCACAGTTTCCTGCTCCATCATGAAGACGGCTGCCCTGCTCCTCCTGCTGGCAGGTCAGCCGCCACTCAAAGCTTTCACTACTTACATCTATGAGTGAAATAAAACCCTGAGACTGGAGCTCCTGTAGAACCCCCCCTGAAGGAACATGTGTTTTACACTCTGAATATGAACTTTATTAAGTCATTTCATCTTTCACTCCCAGGATGTATTGCATTGATGAATGTGATTATAAGTGAGAGGTGTCCTTTGGGAATGATGAGTAATAACACTTCTCTTGTTAGATTAATATAAATATTTCTTTCCTTTACATTCACGCTGTAGTTGCTGCCAGCCAGGTGGACGTTTCCCTGTCCGCCACTATAACAGCTCCTGGTGGAGAGATGAACATCAGCTCGTGTCCCATCACCTACTACGGACGCTTGTACTCAATGATGGATGTGAGTTCAACTAAACCCTGTTTGTGTTTCCTCTACTGGTGTTAACACGCAGCGTGTCAGACACATCGCTTCTCTTGCTGAGAGTTCAGTGAAAGGTTTGACATCACGTCATGTCTGTAAATATCAAGCTGCAGCCGTGCAATACCACAATGTAGATGTACTATGATGCAGCATGGCCCTGTTCACAATAATATATGTTATGGATTATAATTATTGACGCATGTGTTCGTCACTTTAATGTTGCAGCTGGTAAAAGTGGGGCTCATTTTATTAATTAATATACTTTATACTTTATTTTACTATATTCTGTTTTTTTATCTGAGTCTCCAAAACGTAACTAGTTACTAAAAGTATAGTAAAAACTACAATACAAGTACAAATACCTCAGATTGGTAGTTACAGTACTTGTTCCCACACACTGATTGTAATCAGTGTGTGGGAGTGGTGGAAAGTAACTGAGTACATTTACTCAAGTATTGTACTTAAGTAACATTTTGAAGTACTTTACTAGAGTATTTCCATTTAATGCAGCTGGACATACAAACATGTGCAACTTGGCAACAGTTTCAATAAAGTAAAAATGACTAAATATTGTGTACTCTGGTTTGAATGCAGCAGTCCCTCTGGAAATCTGTTGTGTAACTCAACAGCGAACTTAAAGTAATTGGACACATTGACAATTGGCAACACCACTTGCAGTTAAAATGGTGCTTTTACATTCAGTTACATTACATTCAAAAACATGATGCTGTTTTTGAGTCTTTATATTGTTGTTTTCTTCATGAATGCTGTCTCTCTGTTTCTGCAGGTGTCCTATAATAACGATTCATCTGTTTCATTTTGCTTCAAAAATAACCAAACTGAAAAGACACAAGACTGTGTGAAGATCGTATATTCCATCCCGATTGCTCTTGTGCAGTGGACTGTAACAACTCATAACAAGTCCAATATTCTGTCAGGCCTGACAAGTCCCTGCTTTATTGATTTATATTGCTTTTCTTCACACAATATGATGGTGAGTCATCATCAGATCCATGTTTATTAGATTGATTGACTGTCCAGCCTTTTGCACAAAATGAACATTTGAAAGACGTTGTGTTTAAAGAGAACTTCAAATCAAGACTGGAAGACTTTTCCTAATATTTCCTGTCTGTCTTTTTATGCTTTCAGAATACTTTATATTTATACAACTTTCACACACGAGCAGCTTTGCGATTATTTACTGCTAGATCTTCTCCTTTGACAGTAAGTATATGAAATACATAACTTTGGTCTCAGAGATGAGGCTGAGTCTGTTACTATGGAAACTTCATCAAACCAATCTGCTTTATGGCAGCTTTAGTTCAGACTGTGTCTGCAGCTTTAGTTCAGGCTGTGTCTGCAGCTTTAGTTCAGACTGTGACTGCAGCTTTAGTTCAGGCTGTGTCTGCAGCTTTAGTTCAGACTGTGTCTGCAGCTTTAGTTCAGGCTGTGTCTGCAGCTTTAGTTCAGACTGTGTCTGCAGCTTTAGTTCAGACTGTGACTGCAGCTTTAGTTCAGGCTGTGTCTGCAGCTTTAGTTCAGACTGTGTCTGCAGCTTTAGTTCAGGCTGTGTCTGCAGCTTTAGTTCAGACTGTGTCTGCAGCTTTAGTTCAGACTGTGACTGCAGCTTTAGTTCAGACTGTGACTGCAGCTTTAGTTCAGACTGTGTCTGCAGCTTTAGTTCAGACTGTGACTGCAGCTTTAGTTCAGGCTGTGTCTGCAGCTTTAGTTCAGACTGTGACTGCAGCTTTAGTTCAGACTGTGTCTGCAGCTTTAGTTCAGACTGTGTCTGCAGCTTTAGTTCAGACTGTGTCTGCAGCTTTAGTTCAGACTGTGTCTGCAGCTTTAGTTCAGACTGTGTCTGCAGCTTTAGTTCAGACTGTGTCTGCAGCTTTAGTTCAGACTGTGACTGCAGCTTTAGTTCAGACTGTGACTGCAGCTTTAGTTCAGACTGTGTCTGCAGCTTTAGTTCAGACTGTGACTGCAGCTTTAGTTCAGGCTGTGTCTGCAGCTTTAGTTCAGACTGTGTCTGCACATTAGTTCAGACTGTGTCTGCAGCTTTAGTTCAGGCTGTGACTGCAGCTTTAGTTCAGACTGTGACTGCAGCTTTAGTTCAGACTGTGACTGCAGCTTTAGTTCAGGCTGTGTCTGCAGCTTTAGTTCAGACTGTGTCTGCACATTAGTTCAGACTGTGTCTGCAGCTTTAGTTCAGGCTGTGACTGCAGCTTTAGTTCAGACTGTGTCTGCAGCTTTAGTTCAGGCTGTGACTGCAGCTTTAGTTCAGGCTGTGTCTGCAGCTTTAGTTCAGGCTGTGTCTGCAGCTTTAGTTCAGACTGTGTCTGCAGCTTTAGTTCAGACTGTGTCTGCAGCTTTAGTTCAGACTGTGACTGCAGCTTTAGTTCAGACTGTGACTGCAGCTTTAGTTCAGGCTGTGTCTGCAGCTTTAGTTCAGACTGTGTCTGCACATTAGTTCAGACTGTGTCTGCAGCTTTAGTTCAGGCTGTGACTGCAGCTTTAGTTCAGACTGTGTCTGCAGCTTTAGTTCAGGCTGTGACTGCAGCTTTAGTTCAGGCTGTGTCTGCAGCTTTAGTTCAGGCTGTGTCTGCAGCTTTAGTTCAGACTGTGTCTGCAGCTTTAGTTCAGGCTGTGTCTGCAGCTTTAGTTCAGACTGTGTCTGCACATTAGTTCAGACTGTGTCTGCAGCTTTAGTTCAGACTGTGACTGCAGCTTTAGTTCAGACTGTGTCTGCAGCTTTAGTTCAGACTGTGTCTGCAGCTTTAGTTCAGACTGTGTCTGCAGCTTTAGTTCAGACTGTGTCTGCAGCTTTAGTTCAGACTGTGTCTGCACATTAGTTCAGACTGTGTCTGCAGCTTTAGTTCAGACTGTGACTGCAGCTTTAGTTCAGGCTGTGACTGCAGCTTTAGTTCAGACTGTGTCTGCACATTAGTTCAGACTGTGTCTGCAGCTTTAGTTCAGACTGTGTCTTCAGCTTTAGTTCAGACTGTGACTGCAGCTTTAGTTCAGGCTGTGACTGCAGCTTTAGTTCAGACTGTGACTGCAGCTTTAGTTCAGACTGTGTCTGCAGCTTTAGTTCAGACTGTGTCTGCAGCTTTAGTTCAGGCTGTGTCTGCAGCTTTAGTTCAGACTGTGTCTGCACATTAGTTCAGACTGTGTCTGCAGCTTTAGTTCAGGCTGTGACTGCAGCTTTAGTTCAGGCTGTGTCTGCAGCTTTAGTTCAGGCTGTGTCTGCAGCTTTAGTTCAGGCTGTGACTGCAGCTTTAGTTCAGGCTGTGTCTGCAGCTTTAGTTCAGGCTGTGTCTGCAGCTTTAGTTCAGGCTGTGTCTGCAGCTTTAGTTCAGGCTGTGACTGCAGCTTTAGTTCAGGCTGTGTCTGCAGCTTTAGTTCAGGCTGTGTCTGCAGCTTTAGTTCAGGCTGTGTCTGCAGCTTTAGTTCAGGCTGTGTCTGCAGCTTTAGTTCAGACTGTGACTGCAGCTTTAGTTCAGACTGTGTCTGCAGCTTTAGTTCAGACTGTGTCTGCAGCTTTAGTTCAGACTGTGTCTGCAGCTTTAGTTCAGACTGTGTCTGCACATTAGTTCAGACTGTTTCTGCAGCTTTAGTTCAGACTGTGTCTGCACATTAGTTCAGACTGTGTCTGCAGCTTTAGTTCAGACTGTGACTGCAGCTTTAGTTCAGACTGTGTCTGCAGCTTTAGTTCAGACTGTGTCTGCAGCTTTAGTTCAGACTGTGTCTGCAGCTTTAGTTCAGACTGTGTCTGCAGCTTTAGTTCAGACTGTGTCTGCAGCTTTAGTTCAGACTGTGTCTGCAGCTTTAGTTCAGGCTGTGTCTGCAGCTTTAGTTCAGACTGTGACTGCAGCTTTAGTTCAGGCTGTGTCTGCAGCTTTAGTTCAGGCTGTGTCTGCAGCTTTAGTTCAGACTGTGACTGCAGCTTTAGTTCAGGCTGTGTCTGCAGCTTTAGTTCAGACTGTGTCTGCAGCTTTAGTTCAGGCTGTGTCTGCAGCTTTAGTTCAGACTGTGACTGCAGCTTTAGTTCAGGCTGTGTCTGCAGCTTTCAGCCAGAAGTGAAATGCAAAGTTGAGAGGAGAGCCAGTTTGTTCCTCTCATGTATTGTATAAGATATATTATAAATATTGTGACGTTTAAATGAATCAATATTTGGATGTGTTTTACCAAAAGGTCACATGTCACTTCAGTGGAAGACCTGCGGTGCATTATTCATATGAGCTCCTGGGATTTTAAGAGTTGTTGGGTAATCTTTGGAGAACACTTGGACCTGTCATTAATATAACTGTACTGTATGAGAGCTACAAACTGGAGCATCCTGACAGATGATTAGCAATTTAGGAATCTAGTTTAGAACTGTTACTCATTGATCATATAAAATACAGTGAATACAATAAATGTATTTATATTAACAGAAAGAGACCGTAAACCCACGGAGAGCTATTGTCACTCACTCTGGCAGCTCTGATAAACTCCCTGTGCATACAGACATTTAACAGCTAACAAGGAGAGCTAAAGGGAAAGGGAACATTGCACTGACATGACCCGGTGGTTTGTTTCTGGGCTTGTATTGCCCGAAAGTGGCCAAAGAAGTGGATTCGAAATAATGATCTTTAATCATTTGTGGAGGGCTTCATCCTGCCAGTCTGCTTAACTGATGCTTAGCTCACCACTGCTCTCAACATTAAAGGAAAATATATTTATATTCATTATCACAGTATTAACGTTAATTTCTGTCTAATCCTTTTTCTAGAAACTGGAAGCATTGGTCGATAACTCAGTATTTAAGACAATGACGTCTCAAGGCACTAGTGAAATAAACGGCTGCAGAGTCTCAGGTCGGCAAATATGTTGGTTCCCAATGAAGGGACTGGAAATGTGATATTTTAAATTGCTGTTATTTGCTTCTCTTACATTTTGCACACTAGTTGGTGAAGTTTAATATCAAACTCATTTTATAAACCTTCTATCTTCTCCAAGATTTCACTTTAAGACTCGGTCCATCGGCTACTAATACTACTTATGTCCAGCATACCCCTAATTTATATCAACGCACACCAGCGTAATGCCGATATTTCATATGTGCCGGCACTCGTTTCCGCCATACGGACATGTGTGACAGGGCCTTTACCTTCAGAGGAAAAAAACACATTTTTCACATTATCCATCAAAAATGTATAAATCCTTAGTTGTTAAGTGCAAATTTAAGGCTTTTACATTTTCAGGAAACTATTATTATGTTGAAAGTTCATAGATTTGTGTTTTATTGCACGTTCACCAGGACCGACCGAAGCCTTCGAGGGTTTGTGTGGCAACCCCACTGTTTTCAACCCGATCTGGACCCTGATGGCGCAGAAGTCTTCTCTCTACAGTCAACAGAGGTAACACTTAGTCCCACTGATATCACCTTTTTGTATTAATGTTGTATATATTTCAAATGTAATGTGATGTTTGTCTCCCCCCAGCTGCCAAATTCAGCACAACGACACCGTCGACAATTCAGTCAACTGCAACCGTTCAACTGAACAGTAAGAACTGAGCCAGAGAAACACGATGCCGTGACACTTACTAAAGTAAAAGTAGTCATACCATAGTGAAGAAATACTCTGTTACGAGTAGAAGTAGTCATACCATAGTGAAGAAATACTCTGTTACGAGTAGAAGTAGTCGTACCACAGTGAAGAAATACTCTGTTACGAGTAGAAGTAGTCGTACCACAGTGAAGAAATACTCTGATATGAGTAGAAGTAGTCGTACCACAGTGAAGAAATACTCTGTTACGAGTAGAACTAGTCGTACCACAGTGAAGAAATACTCTGATATGAGTAGAAGTAGTCGTACCACAGTGAAGAAATACTCTGTTACGAGTAGAAGTAGTCATACCACAGTGAAGAAATACTCTGTTACGAGTAGAAGTAGTCATACCACAGTGAAGAAATACTCTGCTACGAGTAGAAGTAGTCATACCATAGTGAAGAAATACTCTGCTATGAGTAGAAGTAGTCATACCATAGTGAAGAAATACTCTGCTACGAGTAGAAGTAGTCATACCATAGTGAAGAAATACTCTGCTACGAGTAGAAGTAGTCATACCATAGTGAAGAAATACTCTGTTACGAGTAGAAGTAGTCATACCATAGTGAAGAAATACTCTGCTACGAGTAGAAGTAGTCATACCACAGTGAAGAAATACTCTGATATGAGTAGAAGTAGTCGTACCACAGTGAAGAAATACTCTGTTACGAGTAGAACTAGTCATACCACAGTGAAGAAATACTCTGTTACGAGTAGAAGTAGTCATACCATAGTGAAGAAATACTCTGCTACGAGTAGAAGTAGTCATACCATAGTGAAGAAATACTCTGTTACGAGTAGAAGTAGTCATACCATAGTGAAGAAATACTCTGCTACGAGTAGAAGTAGTCATACCATAGTGAAGAAATACTCTGCTACGAGTAGAAGTAGTCATACCATAGTGAAGAAATACTCTGTTACGAGTAGAAGTAGTCATACCATAGTGAAGAAATACTCTGCTACGAGTAGAAGTAGTCATACCACAGTGAAGAAATACTCTGATATGAGTAGAAGTAGTCGTACCACAGTGAAGAAATACTCTGTTACGAGTAGAACTAGTCGTACCACAGTGAAGAAATACTCTGATATGAGTAGAAGTAGTCGTACCACAGTGAAGAAATACTCTGATATGAGTAGAAGTAGTCATACCACAGTGAAGAAATACTCTGTTACGAGTAGAACTAGTCATACCATAGTGAAAAAATACTCTGTTAAAAGTAGAAGTAGTCGTACCACAGTGAAGAAATACTCTGTTACGAGTAGAACTAGTCGTACCACAGTGAAGAAATACTCTGATATGAGTAGAAGTAGTCGTACCACAGTGAAGAAATACTCTGTTACGAGTAGAAGTAGTCATACCACAGTGAAGAAATACTCTGTTACGAGTAGAAGTAGTCATACCACAGTGAAGAAATACTCTGCTACGAGTAGAAGTAGTCATACCATAGTGAAGAAATACTCTGCTATGAGTAGAAGTAGTCATACCATAGTGAAGAAATACTCTGCTACGAGTAGAAGTAGTCATACCATAGTGAAGAAATACTCTGCTACGAGTAGAAGTAGTCATACCATAGTGAAGAAATACTCTGTTACGAGTAGAAGTAGTCATACCATAGTGAAGAAATACTCTGCTACGAGTAGAAGTAGTCATACCACAGTGAAGAAATACTCTGATATGAGTAGAAGTAGTCGTACCACAGTGAAGAAATACTCTGTTACGAGTAGAACTAGTCGTACCACAGTGAAGAAATACTCTGTTACGAGTAGAAGTAGTCATACCACAGTGAAGAAATACTCTGTTACGAGTAGAAGTAGTCATACCATAGTGAAGAAATACTCTGCTACGAGTAGAAGTAGTCATACCATAGTGAAGAAATACTCTGTTACGAGTAGAAGTAGTCATACCATAGTGAAGAAATACTCTGCTACGAGTAGAAGTAGTCATACCATAGTGAAGAAATACTCTGCTACGAGTAGAAGTAGTCATACCATAGTGAAGAAATACTCTGTTACGAGTAGAAGTAGTCATACCATAGTGAAGAAATACTCTGCTACGAGTAGAAGTAGTCATACCACAGTGAAGAAATACTCTGTTACGAGTAGAAGTAGTCGTACCACAGTGAAGAAATACTCTGTTACGAGTAGAAGTAGTCGTACCACAGTGAAGAAATACTCTGATATGAGTAGAAGTAGTCGTACCACAGTGAAGAAATACTCTGTTACGAGTAGAACTAGTCGTACCACAGTGAAGAAATACTCTGATATGAGTAGAAGTAGTCGTACCACAGTGAAGAAATACTCTGTTACGAGTAGAAGTAGTCATACCACAGTGAAGAAATACTCTGTTACGAGTAGAAGTAGTCATACCACAGTGAAGAAATACTCTGCTACGAGTAGAAGTAGTCATACCATAGTGAAGAAATACTCTGCTATGAGTAGAAGTAGTCATACCATAGTGAAGAAATACTCTGCTACGAGTAGAAGTAGTCATACCATAGTGAAGAAATACTCTGCTACGAGTAGAAGTAGTCATACCATAGTGAAGAAATACTCTGTTACGAGTAGAAGTAGTCATACCATAGTGAAGAAATACTCTGCTACGAGTAGAAGTAGTCATACCACAGTGAAGAAATACTCTGATATGAGTAGAAGTAGTCGTACCACAGTGAAGAAATACTCTGTTACGAGTAGAACTAGTCATACCACAGTGAAGAAATACTCTGTTACGAGTAGAAGTAGTCATACCATAGTGAAGAAATACTCTGCTACGAGTAGAAGTAGTCATACCATAGTGAAGAAATACTCTGTTACGAGTAGAAGTAGTCATACCATAGTGAAGAAATACTCTGCTACGAGTAGAAGTAGTCATACCATAGTGAAGAAATACTCTGCTACGAGTAGAAGTAGTCATACCATAGTGAAGAAATACTCTGTTACGAGTAGAAGTAGTCATACCATAGTGAAGAAATACTCTGCTACGAGTAGAAGTAGTCATACCACAGTGAAGAAATACTCTGATATGAGTAGAAGTAGTCGTACCACAGTGAAGAAATACTCTGTTACGAGTAGAACTAGTCGTACCACAGTGAAGAAATACTCTGATATGAGTAGAAGTAGTCGTACCACAGTGAAGAAATACTCTGATATGAGTAGAAGTAGTCATACCACAGTGAAGAAATACTCTGTTACGAGTAGAAGTAGTCATACCATAGTGAAAAAATACTCTGTTAAAAGTAGAAGTAGTCGTACCACAGTGAAGAAATACTCTGTTACGAGTAGAACTAGTCGTACCACAGTGAAGAAATACTCTGATATGAGTAGAAGTAGTCGTACCACAGTGAAGAAATACTCTGTTACGAGTAGAAGTAGTCATACCACAGTGAAGAAATACTCTGTTACGAGTAGAAGTAGTCATACCACAGTGAAGAAATACTCTGCTACGAGTAGAAGTAGTCATACCATAGTGAAGAAATACTCTGCTATGAGTAGAAGTAGTCATACCATAGTGAAGAAATACTCTGCTACGAGTAGAAGTAGTCATACCATAGTGAAGAAATACTCTGCTACGAGTAGAAGTAGTCATACCATAGTGAAGAAATACTCTGTTACGAGTAGAAGTAGTCATACCATAGTGAAGAAATACTCTGCTACGAGTAGAAGTAGTCATACCACAGTGAAGAAATACTCTGATATGAGTAGAAGTAGTCGTACCACAGTGAAGAAATACTCTGTTACGAGTAGAACTAGTCGTACCACAGTGAAGAAATACTCTGTTACGAGTAGAAGTAGTCATACCACAGTGAAGAAATACTCTGTTACGAGTAGAAGTAGTCATACCATAGTGAAGAAATACTCTGCTACGAGTAGAAGTAGTCATACCATAGTGAAGAAATACTCTGTTACGAGTAGAAGTAGTCATACCATAGTGAAGAAATACTCTGCTACGAGTAGAAGTAGTCATACCATAGTGAAGAAATACTCTGCTACGAGTAGAAGTAGTCATACCATAGTGAAGAAATACTCTGTTACGAGTAGAAGTAGTCATACCATAGTGAAGAAATACTCTGCTACGAGTAGAAGTAGTCATACCACAGTGAAGAAATACTCTGATATGAGTAGAAGTAGTCGTACCACAGTGAAGAAATACTCTGTTACGAGTAGAACTAGTCGTACCACAGTGAAGAAATACTCTGATATGAGTAGAAGTAGTCGTACCACAGTGAAGAAATACTCTGATATGAGTAGAAGTAGTCGTACCACAGTGAAGAAATACTCTGTTACGAGTAGAAGTAGTCATACCACAGTGAAGAAATACTCTGCTACGAGTAGAAGTAGTCGTACCACAGTGAAGAAATACTCTGCTACGAGTAGAAGTAGTCATACCATAGTGAAGAAATACTCTGCTACGAGTAGAAGTAGTCGTACCACAGTGAAGAAATACTCTGCTACGAGTAGAAGTAGTCGTACCACAGTGAAGAGATACTTCTTCTACATCTTCTTTTTACTAAAGTAAAAATACTTAAATTCTAATATTTTAATTAATATTCTGCTAATAAGTACTTTTAGTATTGGTACTTTAAGTCTATTTTGATGCTGATACTTTTGTACTTTGACTTAAGTAAAAAAAGATGCAGTACTTTTACTTGTCGCAGAGTATTTCTACACTCGGTATTACTACTTGTACTTAAGTAAAAGACGTGAGTACTTCTTCCACCTCTGTGCAGATCCTTGACTGTCACTCTTCCTCTTTGAACAGCTGTCAGCTCATGAGGCAGGCTCCCTTCACTGCTTGTCACAGCTACATTGACCCAGAGCCGTACATCACCGCCTGCACAGACACTTTGTGTAAATACCCGTCGGTGGACAATATGAAATGTCAGTTTGTGGAGGCGTACGCCAAGTCCTGCATCCTGAGAAACAACGTCACACTGGAGGGCTGGAGGGCACTGACTGGCTGCTGTAAGATCCTCCTTCACTTTATATTCACAGTAACTTGGGCTTAAATACACAACCTTCAATTTTAAGTCTAAAAGTATGCACAGTAGCCTGTAAGTATAGTAAAGTATATGTGATATACGTAATACAAATGTGGTGCAGTGTTTGTTTACTTTGATTCCTCTTTAGTCCAGGTTTATTTCAGTCAGTGTGCATTTTACAACAATGGTAATGGAGTTAAGACCCTTTAGTTCATTTAGTTCATCATTAACATTTTGAATACTATTATTATTAATAATTAATCATTATTTATAATAATAACTATTACTATTGCTATTAATAATATTAATTATTATTATTATTACTATTGTTATTTATAATAATTGTAATAAAACATTATTTAAATTGATATTATAATAATAATTTACTTGCATGTATGATCAGCAAAAATACAAATAGTAAAAGCGTTCGATGTGCAGAATACTAATCATCAATGATGCATTACAAGCAGCATTTTAATGTTAATTTTAGACATTTATTTAATCTATTATATGTTTATTAAGTCTTTTATGAGTGTTATTGTTTACTCCTCATGTCTGAAGTTGTATTATTCTTGTGTGTGTGTGTGTGTGTGTGTGTGTGTGTGTGTGTGTGTGTGTGTGTGACCGGTGGGACCCGCTGCTTCTGTCGGGCGCTGTTCGCCTCCAAGTACAACTCAACAAACTCTTTAGGTAAAATGCAACAAGTGAGAAATGGAGTTTATCCAGTTATGAGAATATTCACAGTTCTTATTATTAGTTGCTTTTAAAAGTAAATATTCTGAAGCACATTTGTATTTAAGCAGATGAGCCTAAACAAAAATCTGATGAGAGGTGGAAGAAGTGCTCAGGTGTTTTACTTTAGTCAGAGTGTAGACTTACAAGTTACACGTACCAGTACTGCATCTTTTATTATCTGAATTATATTAATGGATTATATTATTAATGCTTTAATGTGTTCATCACTTTATTTTTTAATGACTTTAATGACTTTTTATACTGCAGGTATATTAATCAGTTTTGTATTAATAATATGAAAGTTAGCAAAGTCACTAATGTTGTCAAATAATTGTAGACGAGTAAAAAGTATAATATTTGCTTCCAAATCAAATAATTCAACAGTTTGATACTTTTACAGGCGAGCCGACAGTCTGCATGCAGAACTCTGCCTCTCTGACTCTGGCTGGATGTCTGCTGGAGGACCAACACATCGACTACTCCATCTTACACCTCAAGGACCCGAGCTGCAAAGGTCATATGGACAACCAGAGCCACATGGTGACTTTCAGCGTCGACAGCAGCAACACCTGCGGGACGGAGGTCACGGTGGGTCTCAACAAGAACGTGCTTATCATGGCTCGACATGTTATGTTCAGGACACGTTAGCCTTCCTTCCTTTGGCATAAGACTCACAGAGAGCTGCATTAACTGATTTGAATGCCACTTGCTTTACACACCCAGCACACTATGCACTCTATGATTGATGTAAGGGGAGGACACAGGCTGTAAACTCACCTTGTTTTAACATTTCCACTAGTCTTCTTCATGTATGATAGAAAGATACATGTGATTTATGAACTGGATGATAAAGATCTGGACTGTGAAAGTTTCCTCTGTCAGGATTGTAAATGTCACAGGTGAATATGAGAATATTGTGCATTAAACAAACTTGTTTCTTCCTGTCACAACATAGATGAACAACAGCCAAGTCATCTACAAGAACTCCATCACGATGAACGGCTCTTTGAGCGGGATCATCACACGCCACGACCAATTTCAGATTGACTTCTCCTGCCTCTACATACAACCTAACACCAAGAGTGTGTCCTTCAGGATCACAGACAGGTGAGTGCAGCTTCACCTGATGGTGGAGGTGCTGCAGCTTCATCTGGTGGTGGAGGTGCTGCAGCTTCACCTGGTGGTGGAGGTGCTGCAGCTTGTTGTTACAGTTCGAGAGAGCTGAAGTAAGTGTGTGTGCGTGTGCGTGTGTGTGCAGGTCTGTGGTGCAGGAGATTGTTTCTGGACTTTGGAATTACACTGTGATGATGAGCGCCTACACCAACGCTGGCATGGTGCAGCCCGTCGGGTCGAGCACTGAGATCCAGCTGAACCAGAAGATCTGGCTGCAGCTGAAGACGCAGGGGCTGGACGCCAACATGCTCGCCATAGTGACCGACTCCTGCTGGGCAACCAACCAGCCGTCACCTGATGCTAGTCTGCGATAGGACCTCGTCATTAAAGAGTGAGTAAAACTCTGAGGCTGCTTCAGTGACTGTAAGATTCGGCTCCTGACGTCCTGATGTGTGTTTTCCTGTTTCTGAGCAGATGCCCGAACCCTGCTGACAACACGGTGAAGGTGGAGGGAAACGGAGAGGGAACGTCCAACTTCTTGTCTTTCTCCATGTTCGAGTTCTCTGCGAAAAATAACGAAATCTACCTGCACTGCAAAGTGGAGCTGTGCGTCAAATCAGGGAACTCCTGCGTTCCGGTAAGCAGGACTGCAGAGATACTGCTTCAGTGAAAGTAGTACTTCAACATTAGAGAATGCAACCTTTATAAATAATATCTCTAACTGAAACTTGAGCTTGGGAAAGGTCTAACCCTTGAGCATGCTCTGTCTTACAGAACTGCAGTGGTGCTCTCAGGAAGCGCAGATTTATTGCGCCTCAACAGGCGGATGCATTCATAAATACATAAAGATAACTGATAAGTCTCAAGAGGCTACTTGCTTCGGAGTTCTTGAGCCGATGTACAGGAGCCGTAATGTTTCATAAACACACAAACCCCACGATCAAGTTCTTAATAATGAAATGTTTATAGAACTGCTCACTACACTTCTGAACAGACTAATACATGAGAAGGCTTTATCCTCTCAGTAGCAGAAAGTGAATCCGACTGTTTGATATTTTAACCCACATCAGAGACATGTGTAAATCATGACTCATCAGTTTTGTCTGCGTGTCTTCTCAGGTGATTCCTGTCTTTAGCTTTGTCCCGACAAAGAGCCTGAAATCTCACTGAAGCAAAGTTTGAAGTTATCGTTGCTGTGAAACAATGCTTGCAGATAATCTTCCTTTGATCCTCCTGAGACGATGACATATGTTCTGCAGAATCTTTGTGGTGCTGATTCCACCCAATGATGCAAGTTATTATGAAATGTTCTGATTTAATTTCTTTGTGCAATGAAAACAAATAATCAAGTAGGGTTTTAGTGGTTTTATTTAGTGTATGCATTATATACAGTATATATATCATTTCTTCTTGAACTTTTTAACTGCCTACTTTAAATGTACAGTCTAAATGCTTCCACATGAAGTCAGAAACAGAAAATATGAAGAAGAAGGTTACAAGATCCAGTGTAAGGACAAAACTGATATGAACATTAAAACTGTGATTATTATTATTAGATTGAAGTTACGACAAATGAAGAGTTTCAGTTAACATGTTGTCTTTAATTACCATGAGGCTGTTGTACCATTCTTATGTTATTATTACTCTTTGCAAAGAAAACTCAAAAAAATAAATAAAGGATAAAGGGAGTAGGTAAAACAAACATGAGCTTCTGTCCTTCTGTGTGTGTGTGTGTGTGTGTGTGTGTGTGTGTGTGTGTGTGTGTGTGTGTGTGTGTGTGTGTGTGTGTGTGTGTGTGTGTGTGTGATAAAAATAATAGTCATTTAACTTTTTTGTGTGTTTTGGTTTCATGCAAAGATTTCTGCACAGACATGAATCTAAATTGTAGGTTTAAGTGGAACAAACTAAACTTTTAAAGCCTTTTTGTTGGTCAGAAACTCAATAGTCTTAATGTTTGAGGCTTGTATACAGAACCTCTGGCCTATAATAAAATGTTATGTATACAATTTTATTTTTTTCAAATTCTGTAGAAGCAGAAAGTAACTGAACCATTAATTTATAGAAAATATATTGATCATTAAAATTTAACTCATGTTTATGTTAAATCGTATCTCAAATCTTACATCCAACAAAACAAAAAAATCAGAAATGCATCCATTGCCTTTTTAATAATGTATCTAGAAACTTTTAACTTGAATGTCTTTACCCGAAGTAGTAAAGGTGTCTGATTGGGTCAAACCATTACACTTCATCATGAATGTTTTCTAGGACAGCTTTTATAATCATTATCTGGAAAGAGCTGCTTGTTGGGCCAAACTCCGCCGAAGAGCGTTAACTTTATCCAAACGCACTCGTCCTCTCAGCTCGTGCAGTTTGACATGTTTCGTGCTGTAATGACGCTCGAGATTATTTTTCATCACCACAAGCTCGTCGGCACAAACTCGACTCACTGGCCTTTAACTTCCACAGAGAAATAATCGTTCATCCATTTCTCCTGGAAAGTGCGACATTCCACATCCAGCTTTCTCTGTTTTACACTCGCCACGTTGCGTTCACTGATGTCAATGACTCTCGTTTAATATTGAAATATAGTCACATGACCACGTGGTGACAAGTTCCGCTCGTGTTGTGTTCAAGTACCCTGATCCTGGCCAGGAAAAACATTCAGTGGCCCGTTTAAAATATTGCCTTCTAATTTTTTTTTTCTAGTGGATTGTTTTTGCGTACGAATGACCTCGAGGGCCGGATCAAATGGTCTCGTGGGCCGTATATGGCCCGGAGGCCGGAGGTTCCCCACCCCTGCTCTAAAGGAAGCATTACCGTCTAATACAGCCCATTCTCCCATGGTGTCAAATACTGACGCTTGGACAGTAGCCGTCGGCGCGTTGATTCCGACGCACAGGGCCTACTTTATCCTCCAACGTAAACCCATCCCTGTCACTATTGGACGTAGTGTTGAGAGCGAGGTTGTCCGCTATGCGTGGTTGGGAGGTATGGTGGATGGGTCAAACATTACAACAACATTATGTCACGTGAAATTACATCACTGAGTCACATGACGTTACATCCAGCATAAATTACGAAACACATAAAACAAATTTATTTCAACCCAAACCATGATCTCTTTTCCAAACCTAACCAAGTAGTTGTGTTGCTTAAACCTAACCGTGACCGTTTCACAATGTTAACCAACCTTCTGTACTGCAGAGACAACCTGAACATGTCAGATACATCCTCCAGTATCAGCTCAGTCACCAGATACCTCCAACTTTCCTGCTCTGAGATCATGTAGACATTTTTGGACATTTTTATGACATTTTGCCTTTAATGTGATGGGCACTATCTGAAAGCTATTCTGCCTGTGTTGAAGCATTAAACAAACCTGAATGACTCTTCCTGTATCTACACCCGACTCTGCATCTCTGTGCATATATACCCCTGGGCTGTTCATTAAAAATCTAGCAGTTATGTGCACCGTCAATTAAACATCTAGCAGACTTTGCAAGCTTCGTCAGCGTGTTGTCGATCGAGGAGACTTACAGTGTCTTTGGTACCTTTTCAACATCTTGAAGGTTTCATATTCATCTTCACAGCCTGAAGCATGGGAGCATTGAGTAAATAAAACAAGGATGGTGGCTGATATCCTAGTTATTCACAGTTTCCATGAGTTTTAGTCCTGTCTGGATGAGGTATATTTCTACTCTGTCTATCAGATCTCATTCTTTATTTTCATCTAGTTTTTTTGCATGTCTTTAAGCTCTAATGATTTGTATACTCTGCCTCTACCCCTTCTTTCCCCATATATCCCCAATAAAGGTTTTCTTTTGACATTTTCTCCAAATTGGGTTAAACCGTGTGATATAATTGGAAGGAAACTTGGCTAATGTCACTCTTGCTCTGTCCTGCTTCTTCTCCCCCTTTTCCTTCCTCACTGTCTCCCTCTTTCCATCTTTCCATTCCAATTTCTGTCTCCCTGCCCCTGTCTGACCTCTGCATGTCCATCTCCATTAGTTTTCTCTCAGCCCTTCCTTCTTCATCTCATACACTCGCCTCATCTTTTTGTTCCCTTCAGAAGCGGCCGGACAGCTTAGTTCAGTGCCTCCGTCTTTCCTCTCTCAGCCTGTATCAGACTCTCTTTGCTCTTCCTTTCCTTGTTTTTTCATTTATTTTTGTTCTTCTGTCCTCCCAGATCTTCTTAACTAACATCTCACATCTCATTTACTCCTTTTTAAAAGTATCATATTATTTCTTCACATGGAGAAAGTGCTGAGTTTACACGTCTATACAAATATCTCTTTGCTTCCTTAATGATGCTGGGTGTAAACCTTGAAAGGTTTATTGTTGTGGCATCCCCTTCTGGGATCACTTAATATTAGATTATCTTCTAAAGACATAATTTTAAGATAATTTTCTGCACTTACACACTGACAAACAGGAAGGTTAAAGGTGACGTTTGGATGGGATGACTGGAGGCCAGATGCCTTTTCGCGTCACACACTAATTTAATTTATTTAACGGCTCATCTCTGTGAACAAACCTTTTGGCCAATTATTGTTGTGCAGAGCTGAATTGGCCTGCTGGAGCTAAACAGCTGAATCTGGCCGATAGAATTCTGCTTTGAAGTCATCTATAATGGCCTCTGCATACATAGTTGTTTATCTTCAAAATGCAGTTTTCAAATTTAGCAGAAAGCCTAAGAGCTGTGGTGATGCCCTCAGGCAGACAGGAGAATATTATCCTTACCCATAAGTTTCTTTTAGATGTATCTCTCTGAAGGCTTTCATTGATCTATTGATATCTGAAAGTATGAGCAGATGGGTGTAAAGAATGCTACAGGCTGCAGCAATGCAGAGCAATGCTCACAGCTATAGTGAAAGTGATAGAAAATACTATGCAGCAATACCTGCAAGAAGATTATATTGTTAGTATACTTGCTGTTTCACTTCACCGATCTGCACGTTTAATCTTACAGTGTAAATATTCTGCCCGCCTCATTACGAGGGACTGAGTCACTGCTAAATTTACTTGAATATTAAAAGATTAGGATGTGATACTCATAACAGCGATAACCTTATAATATGATGAGTAATCTATGTTAGCTAAATGAGCCCACTGCACTTTCTAAGTTAAAGGCTAAAGGCTAGAGAAGCGCTCAAGTCATTTGATAAAGTCACATGATATCTGTGTCGACAGAAGACCTCAGGTGTATGAC
Organism: Cottoperca gobio; assembly: GCF_900634415.1. NCBI lineage: Eukaryota > Metazoa > Chordata > Actinopteri > Perciformes > Bovichtidae > Cottoperca > Cottoperca gobio. Next base: position 345,819 of record NW_021166920.1, on the reverse strand, counting down.
TCCAGCTCAAGGACTGTAATAAATCTGTGGAAGTTAAATAAAAGATATAAAATATTGTGCAACTGCAGATAATTAAATCCTGTCAATGGGACAATGAACATAGGTGAGCATTTTAAATGATGATATAATATGTTGGAATCCTGACCGTATGAAGACTGAGCTATTGGACTCAATTTCCCATCACCTTCCCGGTGCCACCGTGGTTCCCCACGGGATCGGCCCAGCAGAAACCACGCCACCGCAGCACGCAGCATCGGATGGCTCTCTGATCACTGGACTTTCTCCTTTAATGGCATAGGATGCGAGCGCATGTCCAAACTAAACAAGTGTATTCCATGAATTGGCTCTCCACAGCAGGCTAGCCTTCACAATAGGAGCAACAAGTAGTTAGCAAGAAGCTAACTGCACTCTGCAAGATAACTAACTGCACACAGCTTAATAAGCAGTAAACAGCAAAGACACAACGACTCGACCGGCAGCATGCCTGGTTTTCTTCAACTCACTAAGCTAACAGCTGAGAGCTGAGTAGCCTTTCCATCCATGAACTGAACCTCCACTGGGCATAGTATATAATTTAGTATATATTAACTTTACACAGCTAAGTAAGCATAGAACTGCTATACTGTTGTAAATGTGTGCACGTGTTGATTTGGTTTTTATTCACTAAACTGTATTGTGTAATCTGGTGTATTGAGCTAATGGGTAACCTTCAGTTGTTTCACCACGTAATGTGTTATTATTGTATACACATACAGAGTTGCATGCACACTTTTAACACAGCAACACAGGATGCTAAGGACTCAAAGCTCCCGCTTTATATGTCCCCTTTGTTCTACACACGCTTGTGCACGCGTACGGATTACATTTTAATATCTTTTTGAAATGATGCACCTTCTTCATTGTAGTGCATTTCAGACTTGCTCATACCAGAACCCCAAATATAATGGTGACTCTGGCGTGAGGCGTAGCAGTGTTCCAACACATGTTACATAATGATTCATCAGTACGGGAAGATAAGAAGGCTCGATAACATCACATCGTTAAATAGCAAAGACATATTCTATATCTTAATATTGATAGTAGCACAATTTATCATTATGGTATGAAAAAGGAAATGAGATAATCCAACAGTAATGACTGAAAATGAAAGGCTAATGTTGCTCCATATTTTCAGAATGTTTATATAGGCAACTGTTTGCCTTGTTAAAAAATAAATGTTTAAAAATAGTTCACACGCTCTGACATTTTTGCAGTGGACAGAATATTCTGGAGTGGATGTTCTAAGAGGATGTGCAGCACAGAGGTGAGTCAAGTTCAAATACCCAAAATCCTGGACATAAAACGTGGCAAGGCGAAGTTCAGAGTGACCCACCTAACTGTGAAAATAGTCTTTAATTCACTTCAACCATCGTTTATCTGACACATGTGGATACTTACACACGGAAAAATCCAAAGCACATACAATCTTGAAAAGGTTTTTAATTTATAGATACAAATCCTACATTTGAATGTACACCCTAATATGCATGTAGCCTCTTAGCGAGAAGGTCCTTGATATTTCTGTGTGTCTGCATGTTCCGTCCGTGTCTGCATTGGTTTACTCACTCCAAGAAAATGCAAGTTTGTTGGTCTGAGGACGGCCTGTAGGTCTGAATGTGAATGGTTGTCTGTATGTGTTATCTCTGAGAGGGACCGGCAACCTGCAGAAAAATACGCTCCAGCGTATTACCTTCAAGCATTATTGGGTTAGGTTGACCCAGGCAATTAACATTTTCACAGACATGATATGCAAAACACATTTTCTTAGATAAGGGGAAGAGTTACAGGTGTGTCCCACAATAGCATGCATGTAACTTAATTTACGTAATAAATGTACTTATTTTAACCCAAACCATGATCCTTAACCTTACCAAGTAGTTTTGTTTGAATTTACAACGTTAACCACGTATTTAAAACTGCGACCGTGCATCTGAATGTGAGTTCGGAATAAGAACAGGGCTTTAAATTATTTGTAAAACGCTTCAACTGCATAGACGAGAATGCAAAATGACCCTAAAATTGATGTGCTATTTATACACCTCCCCAAAATATCACTCCGGCCAGACCACTGCTTGGTGAAATACTATACCATGAATATTTATAATCTACCATATCCTGTATTTGATCATTTGTCAAAGATTAGGAGGTGTTGTGCATGAGGACGATAGTGTAGCTACTGGTTATTGGGTGTCTGGTAGGCTAATAATGGAAGTGGTAAGCAGAGTGAGCATCCACTGTGGCAAAATAGTGATGGATGAATAGGTAATAACATCTTGCATCAATTATTGATGGGTTCCCTTGTTATCAATCACCTGTGAGACCCTGTGTGTGTGTGTGTGTGTGTGTGTGTGTGTGTGTGTGTGTGTGTGTGTGTGTGTGTATGTACTTAGGGAGGGCTCTCTTCATGAATAATGAACATTCTCACCTCGACCCGGGATTTCACGCCGTTCAAACTCAAGGGAGGGGTGAGTGTATGGGTGTGTGTGTGAGAGAAGAAACGATAAAGAATTTAATACAGGGTGTTGATGTTTGCATGCTTGTGTGTGTGTGTGCATGTGTGTGCGAGAGAGAGAGAAAATGTGCATGTAATAGAAAAGGAATGGGGTCGAAAAAGTGCATTAAAATGAAATCAGAAATCAATCAGTTAATATCCATGTATGTGTGCGTGTACATGCGTGTGCCCTACATGTGCACGCCTCTAACTATGCGTCATTCTGAGTACTGCATTATTCAGAGTGCAGATAAGACACAGGCTAAGCTCATGCTCTTACGATTATGTTTGGATTTGCGTCAGAATGATAGATTCCCAAAGAAGAAGAAGCGTCTTCTCCTCGTTTCAACTTGTTTCTCCTGCCGGCGGAGAGAAACGCACACCGCTGCCTGCCATGCTGAAAGCCCATTATGGAAACAACCACTCCTGTTTAGAGCCTGCCAGGGAATCCAAGAACATATCTGTTATGTAATTTCCTTACATAAAATGTCTCTTATTCTTCCTTTGTACATCCCTACTGGTTCCTTCTTGTCTTCATACCTGCTACTTGTTGTTATCGTCTTTTCTTTTTCTTTAGTTTACTCTGTTTTGTTAATATCTTGCCAGTCTCTCTGTGTCTGTAGGTAGCTTACTGCTGCCATGTTAATATATTATGTATTTAAGCTGAAACAATGAATGGATCCATTGATTAGTTGTTTATCCTACTATAACCCTTTACCTCCTTTTCACATCCATCCAGATGTTCAGTATCTTCTTCACTCTTTCACCACTGGTGTCTCTACTCCATCGGGGGGGGGGTGTTCCTGTACCACTGTACTCATAGCGGGACAACTCCCTTAAAAAAGAAATAATGTTAGGATGCCAAAAACTCCTCACATATTTATTTCTAATGTTCAACAGGGACACTAGTTTTTATTATTGTATAAAAATCTATGAAAAAATGTCCCATGCTACCACGATGTTGTTCAGTTGTCCGAGTATACGCCTTGGAACTTTAGTTTTCAGTTCACACATGTTATATGTAACATATTGGTCACCTAAAATGTTTGATATACATATAAACTCCACCCAGTCGTGTCACCTTTAGTTCCAAAAAAAACAAGATGGCGATTCCTAACTCGATGAATCGTTGGAATGTAGTACCAATGGAATGGTTATACTGGTGATTCACTGATGATCGGATGATTTACCGGACAATCTATGTTCCGAAGGGCCTGTGGTCGGGAGTTTAGGGGAGTGATCGAAAGAATGAGGGCCCGGATACAAGCGGCCGAAACGTGTTTCCTTCGTGGGGTGGCTCCACCTCAGGATGCCTCATGGATGCTTCCTGTTAGAGGTTTTCTAGGCAGGCCCAACTGGTGAGATCAGCCAGACCAAGAACACACAGCAGTGATTTATATATCTTGTCCAGTATGGGAACGCCTCTGGGTCCCTCAGGAGGAGATAGAAAATGTTGGTGGGGAGAAGGACGTCTGGAATCTTCTGTTGCCTTCAGGCAATGTCTAGCAACTTTTTGATGTTAAACACAGACAAAACTGAAGTTATTATACTTGGCCCTAAACGCCTCCGAAACGCATTATCTAATGACATAGAAGCTCTGGATGGCATTAACTTGGCCTCCAGCACCACTGTAAGGAATCTTGGCGTCATCTTTGATCAGGATCTGTCTTTTAACTCCCACATAAAACAAATCTCAAGGACTGCCTTCTTTCATCTACGTAACATTGCAAACATAAGACACATCCTCAAAATGATGCAGAAAAACTAGTCCATGCATTTGGCTGGATTACTGCAACTCATTGTTATCAGGTTGTACCAAAAAGTCGCTTAAGACTCTTCAGTTGATCCAAAATGCAGCGGCACGTGTATTGACTAGAACAAGGAAACGGGATCATATTACTCCTGTATTAGCTGCTCTGCACTGGCTCCTGGTAAAATACAGAATAGAATTCAAAATCCTTCTTCTGACTTACAAATCAATTAATGGTCAGGCTCCAGCATATCTTAAAGATCTCATAGTACCTTATAAACCAACTAGAGCATTACGCTCCCAGACTGCAGGGTTACTTGTGGTTCCTAGAGTCTCTAAGAGTACAATGGGAGCCAGAGCCTTCAGCTATCAAGCTCCTCTCCAGTGGAACCAGCTTCCAGTTTGTGTTCGGGAGGCAGACACACTCTCCACATTTAAGAGTAGGCTAAAGACTTTCCTTTTTGATAAAGCTTATAGTTAGGGCTGGCTCAGGTTTACCTTGGATCAGGCCCTAGTTATGCTGCTATAGGCTTAGACTGCCGGGGGACACACCTCCCTGCTCTCCTCCTTCTCTTCCTCTCTCCTCCCCTCCCTCTCTCCTCCCCTCCCTCTTTATCTGTATGCATTTATGTAAATGTATGTTACTAACTCATCATCCGGGGCATCATCCCCGGAGTGTCTGTCTCTCATGTGGCAGGTTGCCACTGATAAAGTTTACGTCAGGATCAGGAATCGTGGCTGCGCCTGCTGCCCTGGTCCTGCTGGACACCGGGAAGCCTTTTTGACATTTTCCTGGATTCATCCAAACTTTCTCTTTTTCAACAGAACATCATTTCTGTCAGATTTTGTATTTGTACTATGTTGTTTATCCTGTACACACGACATCTACTGCACGTCTGTCTGTCCTGGGAGAGGGATCCCTCCTCAGTTGCTCTCCCTGAGGTTTCTTCCATGTTCCCCCTTTAATTATGAGGTTTCTTTTTCCTTGTGCGATGCGAGGGTCTAAGGACAGAGGGTCTAAGGACAGAGGGTGTAAGGACAGAGGGTCTGAGGACAGAGGGTCTAAGGACAGAGGTTGTCATAACCTGTACAGTCTGTAAAGCACACTGAGACAAATGTATAATTTGTGATATTGGGCTATATAAAAACATTTGATTTGATTTGATACAAGTGTGTTATCTCTGAATTACTCCCTTTTTCTTTTACTGGATTAATAAATACAGGGAAGAGGTGTTTAGAATACAGGCCATGCGTTTAGAATTAGCCCCTATGGCATCTAAACAACGTTTCCTCCTAATTAAATCTAATTAAGCAGCTTGTACAGTAGCAGTATGTGGTGCATTAACCCTCCAACATCTCATACTGTGCACCCTGCAGACATTGGAGAAAGCTAACCCACCTTAACCTCCTAGCATCCATCATTAGCCTGAACATTAGCCATTAACTCCGTGCTGAAGTGAATGAATCAATACAGCCTTCAGACCTGGCTGAGTGGCAATACTGGCATTCCTAAATAATCAGCAGATAAACTTGATTATAAGGATTATAGTTGGATTCAGGAGACAATATGCTTTTATACATTTCTGCTGCATCAGGATTTAAGTGTTGAAAACACAGCACTGCACAGGAAGCAGCTGCAGTGTGGAATATTAAACAGCACACTCATTTATAAATTTGTTCAAGCACGTCTGCGGAACATACAATGGCAAAGATAACAACAGGACGGAAAGGAAGAACAGTTTGTTTGTATTTTACAGAAAGAATATTATAGGATTGCATCAGTCTTGCACAAGTTGCTGTAAATGAAATCCAGTGTTTACTCACAAAGACGCTCAGTGTGTGTGATGGATCCGCTTCTGAACAACTGAAGAGGCATTCTCAGCCAAAACACTTTACACCTTAAACAATTCAATAGTGTTAATTATTCCTGTGATATAAAGCTTATTGGTTGCTAAGCTAACTGTTGTGTTAACATGGGAGCTCGTTGTACAATCATGCAGTCAATGCACATGTTGAGTAACATGTGCATTGGTTATGATCCTTGATGATGTTCTCAGCTGTATATATTACTTGGTGGTGCAACAGTATTTGCCTGAACTCACACTGAGCTTCATAATCAGAGCAGAACAAACCCCCTGGGAAACCCTTTATTTTGAAACACACAAGCGTAATTGGCCATTCATCCAAAGGAAGTTCAGGACCTTCATTCGTCTTGGGAAATTGTTATTTTCCTGTCATTTTGAAATCATTAATTTCTGTGAATGTAAAACTCTTTTCACAAAGAAACAAGGATTAAAAGCCACAAATTAAGTTTGGCTTTAAATTCAGAACCATACAAACATTTTATTTAAGCTTTCTGATTTCATAAAGGTGAGATTGTATGTTGACGTTCATTCAATCATTTCATCCATTCAAATTCAAATGTATTTTCCTGTGATGATAGAAAACCTTCCCTGCTGATGTGGCCTGTAGCGTATAAGTAATGAAGGTAACTCTTTACAACACTGCACACAATTAATGAATCGTTTATGAAGCGTTCCTGAAGAACTCAGAATTAAAGACTATATCGTAGAGTTACTACACCATAGATAAGGATGAGTTACTAGAGAACAGACTGGAGATACTATATCAATGAATCATTAGGTAATAACTCATTCATAAATATCTGTGAATCTGAATAACACCTTTCTTCTTGAGTCGTTCCTGATTAACTATGAAGCACAAACGTAAGGACTCATTAATTACTAATTACTTAATCATTAGTTTCCCTTTTCTGCCCCTAAAGTAAAGTGGTACATCATACTGAGTATTACCGCATTACTTTATGATTATCTCATTATCAATCTACCCAAATCTACCCAAGGTCTCCCACAATGCATCGCTTCTCCGCTCCCTTCACTGGCTACTAGTGGCGGCCCGAATCTGCTTCAAGACTCTGGTGCTGGCCTACCGTGCTGAAAATGGATCAGCCCCTTCCTACATCCAGGCCATGGTCAAACCATACACCCCAGCACGTTCACTTCGCTCTGCGTCGACCAATCGGCTCGCTACTCCCTCACTACGAGTGGGACCCAGATTTCCCTCAAACAAAACCCACCTGTTTGCTGTCCTGCTCCAAAATGGTGGAACGACCTCCCCATTGATGTCAGGACAGCAGACAGTCTTCACATCTTCCGTCGCAGACTGAACACTCACCTGTTTCGACTGCACTGAATGAAGAAAACAAAATAACTGTACTTTGTATGTTGCACTTATATTGGTTTGGCTTATTTATAGCTAATAGTTGAATTTGTATTCTATTGTTTCTGTATGTTGCACTTATGTTGCACTTCAAACTGGCTATTTGAAGACAGTGTTCATTTATATGATTGCACCTATTTGAAGCTATTGTACTTACAAGGTTCTTGCTGTTCGGAGTTGTATCCTCATGATTGTTTACACTTTTTGTTCGTCGCTTTGGACAAAAGCCTCAGCTAAATGAACTGTAATGTAATAATGTAATATTACTCACCCCCTCCCTTACAGTAAAGCATCATCATCAAACACTGAAGTATATTGATTTTGAGGAATTTACATTTAGTTTTTTAATAACAAATCAGAGACGGCAGGATTACAATATGAAGAGCACATATATTAATGTTCACATCCACGTATAAACTATACAGTGAGACAAGATGCTGAACCATTGCATGCTGACATTCATTCTACTTGTCTGCGATGAGTTTAACAACAATGATTAAAGCCACCATGAGCATCATCATCACTTCAACACTGAAGCAACGACAAAGGCTAATAACCAGAAATTAATCACAGAAGCTAAATCTACACAAGATGCCTAATTTTTTTAATTTCAGAACACAGGAGGGGGATTGACCACCTGGTGACCAGATGCCGTCAGAACAAGCCTCCGGACAGTTGAGGTGGTCGTGCAGGGTGCCGTTCCCGTCCCCCTGTGTGGAGTCCTCACGGTTCTCCATCATGGGAGACAGGAGGATGACGGCCAAGCTGTCCTCTCTATTGAATAACATGTCACCCCCCTCCCCTCCAGGACACTTTGTCCACCCTATGCAGCTCCTTCAGCGACAGGTTGCTTCACCCGCGGTGACCGTAGGTCCTTTCTCCCTGTAGCAGTCAGACTGTACAATCACCACGGCCCCTGGTAGATCACCACACCAAGAACAGACTATTCCACCACTGTGTGCAATTATCAACGACTGTGTACTTATACTACTGTTACTCTATTTTGTTCTATAGAATCTGTGTACTCGCCACTTTACTTTCTTGTTCTTTTGCTGTAACAAGGTAAATGTCCCTTTTGTGAGACTAATAAAGGATTTCTGATTCCCCAGGACCTGTATGGGAGTTTAACATCAGGACCAAAACCTTACGCTACAAAAACAGTTTCGACCAACCTGCAGATGGACTCACCAACAAGACCCGGAACCCCCACTGACACAGACTTTGCCCCCCACACTACACTGTTAATGCAGTAGCTCAGTTTGTGTTTGGACTGTACCGGTGCCCCTCCTGCTGAGAAGCGGACGGCGACTCCTCTCCTCGGGCGCTGTGTAGTAGCTGCCGACTGCTCTCTGTACCAGGGTGGGATAAATGTCACCGTGTGTGCTGCGATGTGTGGCCACGATAAGTTGCTTCAATTAAAATCCTTAATTTCCATAATGTCCTCACATCTGTCTGTATGCGATACATTAACATCTTTCAGGACAATTATCTCATCTTCTTATTACTATGAACATTTCTACATCCTAGAATATATGTATATATTTGTATAGGATATATTCTTTGTATTCAGTATTCTTTGCACATTCCTGCTTTGCTCTTTCCGTCTTCAACCATTACATTGAACATTAATGTCACATTTTAAATAGTATTTTTATAATTTGTATTTTTTGTCACACCTTTAATATGCTGCTGCTGTTCGAGCTTTTACTGAACAACATATAAAAGGAGGCGTGATTTAATGACATATTTGTGCTTATTTTATTGAGATATTTTAGATTTAATTCATTTTTATTCAGAATTCAGTCTCAATAAAACATGTTTTACTACTGTATGAAAACGTCTTTTGTTAATATTACTAAAACCAGGCCACTAACAGTATCTCACTAACATCTGTTTCTAATGAGCTGTCCAGTGTAGTATTCTGTACGGTCTCTGTATGAAGTCTATCGATCCCTCTGCAAAGAAAGAGAGTCGTGGTAGGAGGCCATGAAAGTGTCTCTCGATTCTCTCTGTGAATCAATGAGACACACACAGCGGAGAGGGACGCAAACATTTTATGGAAACTAATCACGCTACAAGTAAGAGATGCATGGGCAGTGTGTGTGTGTGTGTGTGTGTGTGTGTGTGTGTGTGTGTGTGTGTGTGTGTGTGTCTGAACTACAGCTCCTGGCTGCTGCAGTAGCTTGAGGATAATCTATAATGAAAAAATAATTGGTCATGTGGATAAAATGGATTTTCCACCAAGCTGTTGCTCCACAATGGTTACTGCAAGGTATACATTTGTGTTAGTTGGCCTGCATTTAGAAATTGTATGCATGTAAGGTTAAGATGAGCGTGTAAGTGTTGTTATTATATACGTGCTTTCGAGTGCGGAGCGTCAGCCAGCTTTCCTGACTCTCTATATGTCCCTGATTGCATGTACGTGTCTGTTGAAATCTACAGAAGTGTGATTGTTATGTGTGTGGGCACAATCGTGTGTACAAGCGATCGTATGTGAGTAGGCGTGTACAGGCGGAAGAAAGGTAATTGATTCTCGCTTAATTCTTCCCTCCATCCGTCCATATAGGAGCTCAATCCAACAAAGGAAGAAGGACAGTTGGTGCGAAGAGTCGTTTGTCAGCCATGTTGAAATGTTCCTAATTGGATTTTCTTGGCATTAGTGAAGGTTTGGAGAGAGGAAAGCTGGAGAGTGAAAGAACAATGAGACAAGTTAATTTAATCTCCTTGTAATGAACTTTTTCCCTCTATTGTTTGATTTAACCTCACTTGAATTTAAATGAAAGGCCGCATACTACAATAGAATGTAATGTGGTCTTCAACTTGACCTGATCTTAAAACCAAACGTTTGAACGATTGAAGATCCTTTGGATTACGTGTGTTGCAACAGTCAGCCATTAGTCTCTAGTCATGTTCAATATCATCATTCCAGCCATCTAACCAGAGACGGATCTGCACTTTGGACACCATGTAAATGGAGTGAAGTATCTCAGATGACGGAACACAGACAGAGGACGTCACTCATGGGTTTGAGGACTTGTATTTTGAAGTCTTGAGTTTTGGCCATCGCCATCTTGGTTTTTGTGAGACCTGAGGGGGGGGGGGGAGGTTATACAACTGAACAAGACAAAAATATTACAATTAACTTTCATGAACTGAAAACACACTGTGGTAGCGACCTGTCAATCACAAGGCCCCACTCTGAAGCATACACTGCTTTATCGTCTATTTTACTCTAAATCGGAAAATACTTGAAGACTAAGACTTGAAACTAGCGATCCAGACCATAAACGTATTAGGAAAACGTTTACTGAAGTAATAAATAAAGTGAGAAGTAAGCTCATTTACTCATAGACTTCTATACATTTAGACTTATTTGTGTAACCAATGCAGACAGGAGGTTTAAAGCACTGGTGCCTTCACTCTGCAGAGCTGCAGGTTGCCTCTTGTGACAGAATAACAACTGTTATCTCTCCTTTAATGACCTGAACGAGGAATCTCTGCTAAAAAGATAGTTTGTTTGACCTTTTCTTTTACTGCAGCAGTTTATATCATCATTTGAGTTTCATGGCTTTGGGCACTTGAAACTCTTTTGAGCCTGGACCCTAAAGTTTAATTGACACTTTTATATTAGGGGAAAAAACTTCTACATGTGTATCCTCCGTAACTAGCCATGGGCCCCGGCTTATCCAACAGAGGTTTAACTGCATTTGGAGGGATTAATGGCTCCGTGAGGATCTCAAGGATTGTGACTAGTCAGGTTGGGTGTTAGCCTTTAGCCTGCACGTTTCTGATTAGCTGCATACAACATGAATACAACATGCATACAACATGCATACAACATGCATACAACATGCATACAACATGAATACAACATGAATACAACATGAATACAACATGAAAACAACATGAAAACAACATGAATACAACATGAAAACAACATGAATACAACATGAATACAACACGAATACAACATGAAAACAACATGAAAACAACATGAAAACAACATGCATACAACATGCATACAACATGAATACAACATGAATACAACATGCATACAACATGAATACAACATGAATACAACATGAATACAACATGAATACAACATGAATACAACATGAATACAACATGAATAAAACATGAATACAATATGAATACAACATGAATACAACATGAATACAACATGAATACAACATGAATACAACATGAATACAACATGAATACAACATGAATGCAACATGAATGCAACATGAATACAACATGAATACAACATGAATGCAATATGAATACAACATGAATACAACATGAATACAACATGAATACAACATGAATACAACATGAATACAACATGAATACAATATGAATACAACATGAATACAACATGAATACAACATGAATACAATATGAATACAACATGAATACAACATGAATACAACATGAATACAATATGAATACAATATGAATACAACATGAATACAACATGAATGCAACATGAATACAACATGAATACAACATGAATACAATATGAATGCAACATGAATACAACATGAATACAACATGAATACAACATGAATACAATATGAATACAATATGAATACAACATGAATACAACATGAATACAACATGAATACAATATGAATACAATATGAATACAACATGAATACAACATGAATACAACATGAATACAATATGAATACAATATGAATACAACATGAATACAACATGAATGCAACATGAATACAACATGAATACAACATGAATACAACATGAATACAACATGAATACAATATGAATACAACATGAATACAACATGAATACAACATGAATACAACATGAATACAACATGAATGCAACATGAATACAACATGAATACAACATGAATACAACATGAATACAACATGGATACAACATGAATACAACATGAATACAACATGGATACAACATGAAGCGTGTTGAAAAACAGCTCTGAAATATTCTCTTCTTCAGTAACAAACACTGTGCAAAGCCATTTCCACTGTAAACCTCCTGCTCTCTATCTATGCTCTATACCAGGGGTGTATGATGATGAAAAGTCTGGGATCACTAAAGTAATCGTGAGTCTGGATATATTTGTTCTTACATGTTCAGATGTAGTTCTTTCAGCCCTGTAGGACTGTAATGAGCAATGAGCAGCAAACACACTCCTATTGTTTGGACACTGTATGATCTCTCTCTCTCAGTAGACCTTATAAAATCCTCCAGTGTTTTATTTATTTCCTTTTTACGACTCAGATCAATGCCAAGGCCGAAGCCAAAGGGCAGACAGCACACGTCCAAACAAACAAGGCAATCCAACACAGACGGGCAGCCACACAGATTAACAGCACAGGCATAATTAGGTCCTGGAGCTGTGTGTATTGTTTTATTATGCCTTCCAGTGGTCAGGAATGCACAAAGCGAGCTGCTGAGAGAAAGGTATTCCAGTAAAACGGCTCCGCTTGGCACTAATCTGCCTTTTCTGGTTATTACTATTATTGCTGTCTGAGCGGCTGATGAGAATTACTGAATGTCTTTGGTTGCAGGGAGTTCATGCTGTCTCCTGATGGTTCTACAGAACAAACACAATACTTCACACATGACAATTTAATAACAGTTGAAGTCATAATACCGTTAAACTCTTTGAATTATATTATAGAAACCAAAGTTTAACTTCCACGGGACACTCTCAGGAGATACCGATGATGATAATTGACTGTGTCTCATAGAAACCTTACGTTGGTGTTATTGCTCCTGTAATGTGATGTGTGGCGATACGACATCAGCAGCAGAGACGTGTGACTCTATCTGTATCTGACAGTTTACAGAACCTGCCGGAAATCTTGAACATGGAGGGAATTACTGCGCTCAAGGTCTGCGTGTGTGCATGTGTGTGTGTGTGTGTGTGTGTGTGTGTGTGTGTGTGTGTGTGTGTGTGTGTGTTTCAGTTTGTTTAACCCTGTTGATGTGTTTTGAAGAGCTTGAAGTACAAGAAATAAACAGGAAAGAGAACATAACTTCCATGATGATGACAAAAAACACTTCTGTGTGTGAAACAAACGGCTGTTATAGTGAAAGCTGCAGAGAGACTGTCTGAACTCTGCAAATTGTTTTTCCTTTCATCTTTGTGGTTAATGCCTTTTGTTATGGAAGAATGTGCAGGATAATGCAACACACGTCTGTGCTTTGCATCACGGTCTTTGTTCACACTGTCAGTAACAACTGGCTCACTTCACATGTATTAATCACTGGGCTGAAGCTCCTCTCAACAGCTCTGTCCTAATTAATTGTCTGTATTATCTTTCCAATATAACGTTTGCTCGAGGCGTATTTCACCAAGTCAAGGATATTAAATAAGTAAAACTGAAGGTGAAGTATGCTTATAAAAAACGCTGCAGCGAGGCTGCTGTCTTGAACCAAGAGGAGAGACCACATCAGTCCAGTGTTAGCTGCTCTACACTGGCTTCCAGTAACTTTTAGAATTGACTTTAAGGTCCTCCTTCTTGTATACAAAGCCCTAAACGGACCCGCACCAAGTTACACTGCCAACTCTCTAATCATCTATGTGCCCCCAAGAACATTACGATCATCCACTACTGGTTTATTAAATGTTCCCAGAAACATCCAAAAGAAAATTGGGGATGCAGCAATTATGAACCAAAGCTATGGGACACCTGCAGACATTAGGGAGGCAAGCTCGCTCAATATCTTCAAAAGTAAACTGAAGACATATCTCTTTACTTTTAATGGTGATATTTTATATATTTTTATCTTAGCCTTTTAATTAATTATTTTATCTGCTATTTTATACTATTTTAATTCTGCTATTGTTATAATGGTACTTCAGACTCATGTACATCAACACTGATTAGTGTTCTGTAAATGCTCTTATTCTGTCCTTGTACTAATTGTTATGTTTCTGCTGTGAAGCACTTTGAGCTGCACTTCTTGTATGAAAGGTGCTATACAAATAAAGCTTATTATTAGTATTATTATTATTATTATTATTGTTATATATATATATATATATATATATATATATACACATATATATAACAATACAGTATGCATCTGTACAAATACCTACAGAGAAACTATATTTAAAGGTTCTGGTTTATTTTAACCTGGATCTTAAGCCTTCATGCACAGTTATTGTATTTCTTTGTGCATTTAATTTGCACATTATTCTTTCATGAATACTTTCACACAGAAGGCCATTTTCTTTTCAGAACGAGGTCCGCAAATAACGGCAACAACTAATCACGTTGTGCGTTCTGACAAGACGGCAACTTTATTACTCCTTTCAACCATGACAAAGGCAGTGCAAGGCAGATCCACTTCCTCCGTTCTTACCTTTCACAATAAGAACTCGACACATTATATTCTCAGGCGAGTAGTTTTTATAAAGTCAGGACAAGAAACAAGAGCAGCCAGATGTTCAGACTTCTAGAAAACGATGTCAAATCATTTTCTAAGCCTTCTGATCACAAACATCCATCACAGTTTACTGACGGATGTCTTTATGATGCCGGACACATCCAACACAAACATGAACGAAAAGCCTCAGATGATAGGGTTATTAAATATGTCCAGAGTAGTAATTAGCATAAAGAGGCTCGCAGTGTGCATGCAGATGTTTAAATATACACGCCATGCAAAGCTCCCACTCATACACTGCATCACAGTCAGAATCAAAAGCCCCGCTCTGACACTGAATATTTATCAGGTCTGCTGTGGGTGGAAAGAATTTATGTAAATATGAAATGCCAAAAATAACATTGTCAGTGGGTTACATATATTAATACTAAATACATAAAATAGCTGATGTAGTCAACTTTCACGCGCTTTAATGCAAAAAAGCTCCATTGCACATTATTGCATGCGACTGCTTTGCTCTCTCGACTCCAGGGATTTCAAAACATGAACAAACATTTACATATTTTACGTAGTATTTTTTTTAAAGAATGTTACATTTAGGCAATATTTTAATTTGTTATGTTTCGTACATAGTCGAGCAGAGCTGACCACCACAGTAAGAATACAAATACAATATGTTCACTTCTGCTCACTTTATTATCCTGTGTTGTTATATTATATATTATATGTTGTTATACTGCATATCACGGCTCTGCTCGACTCGACTTATAAAACCACTTATAATATAATATAATATAAAATGGAAATATGCCATTCAGCTTGAACAATTAATTCTCCGCCCCGACAGCTACTGTGGTCGGTGGTCTGCAGGGTTTTAACTCCACCTCCTCGTGTCGGCTGAGCTCACTTGGAACATTAACTGAGGTGGTGCCAAAACAAGTACCAGGTAATATCCAAAACTTTTGCAAATGGAAAACCAAACAAAAAAAGTGATTTGAGATGAGTGGAGGCGTGCGGAACCATGCAGTGGATGTGCACCATTAGTTGGCTGTAAAAATCAATAATAAATGGAGTTGACACACATTGAGTGCAGCGTTCAGAAGCACAATGGTGCAATAGATTGCACTTATATTGCCGTCAGCGCACGCTGGGAACACACACTTCTGGACTTTTGATTAAGCAGTCTCAGTGTGACACAGAAATTATGTCAATGCATTTCAAACCAACTTTCTTTATGTACCCTGAGCAGCAGAAACAATGTTACAATGTAATATTGTAGTTCAAAGCTACAAATACAAATACAGGTTATGAGGCGAATAAGGAAATACAAATGCTTTTGTTGTTTCAACTTCATTAAATGACTGCAGTCAGTCGGCAGTAGTAGCTCAGTGTCATTTGCAACATTACCAACGTAATATCCCTTTAGCAACTCCCAACCTCTTAAAGTGAAAAGCAAATCGTCGTGTGTCATGTGAAGTCTACGACAGAGTTCAATGGTTTGACAGCTGCATGTGTTATTGTGTATAAGTGCATCACACAGCTGGTAGAGATGGTAATCATGGACTCACACATCTTCTAAAAGCTTACATTTAAAAGCAAAGTGCTCAGTTTTGGTAAATCAAGGAAATCTTATGGTTCTTTTGAAGATGAGAACAGCAGACAAAGAACGGAGAAATTAAGTAAGTAAGAGACATTATCCAGTCAATCATGTTAATAGATAAAAGCACCAACCAGTTGTAAATAACACAGAAGTTCCTGCCTCTATGCACTTTGAGGGAAGAACTGTGCTGAACATGTGAACCGAATGAATCCTGATCGACACGTCACAGCTCCTCTCACAGTCTCGCACACAGAAACGTGACTCGTGTCATTAATGACCCCTTTAAGTGCCAAATTCCCATCCTACTAATTTCCTTGTGGCCTCTCCATGGTTGATTATCGTCTGTCTGGCATCCTCTCTTGAATCAGCACTAAGCTAATGACATGTTGTTGGGCTACGAGCAGGGAGGGAGAGAGAGCCACTTGAGTCTCGGCTGAGCATCGCAGGATCTTTACAATGCCAGGCAGATGCTGTTGTCGTTTGCGATTCCAGTCTTTGACACATGTCCTCATAATCCTGTGGAATAAGAAGGGTTTAGGAGGGCTATAAACAGTGTAGAGTTTGGGTTTCAGCCTTGGTCACAGTGGCATGTACACAGGCATACACACACACACGTAAGCCTGCAAACAACACAATCACTGTAGAATTAGATGGAAGTACTGACTTGTTAGCACAATATAAGATCATTGCATGACTTCCCTCTTAAGATGCTAAGTAAGTAAGACGTAAGAGTGAAAAAAAGAGAAATGAATCACACATGGCCATGTAAGACATTAACTGAGCCTGGTTTATTCCCCGTGCTGTTGGCCATGATCCCTTATTTAGTCATGTGGACATGTGCTGTAGTCTCCTGGAAGAAGAAAAACGAGTGAGACACTTTAAGTCATCAAGATAACTGCTGCTACCTGTTGGAATCCAGCCTTTTAAAAAGTCAAAGAGTGATGTGTTTTGAAGAAAGACGATATCTCTTAATCTAGCCAAGTTAAGTCCCAGATATCAGAGTGCACAGCTGAGGCTCGTTGTGCACATTCACACTCAAACCTGTGTGAAGCGCTTCAGCAGAACCCTGGAGCTTTCACTACTCGAGGTGGGTCAGCTGGTCAGGAGAGCGCTGAGCCAATTTATCTCATAACCACAGTCCTTGTCCAAGAAAACTGAAGGGGAATATATTTATGAATTTTATCTCTAAGGTTCAATGTTTAAGATATGCCAGAATTTAAACTCAAAACATTAACTCAATGAAATAACATTATGAACAGAAGGTGAAGAGGTAACAGTGTCGACGTTAAAGACGTCTCTGTGTTGTGTTAGCATGCTAACAGCTAGCTGCACTAGCTCCGTCCAGGCTGTAATACCACGTGTTCCTCTAGAGGTGATAGTGAGTCACTGTAGCTCCAGTCTGCCCTCAGTACAGAGGGAGAAGAAGCACAGCTGCCTGACTCGCCTGTAAATATTACAACCATCTTCTGTGTTCTGTGGAAAACCACCCGCACCACCTCGCCTCGTCCTCACAGCTGCCAGGAGGCTGTTTCTCTGTCAGCAGCCCCGGGAAATAGTGTAGCTTCAATTAGCAGTTAGCTCGAGTTTAGCCACAGCACCGGGGAACTGCAGACTCCCTGTAGCTGCCGTTACACAGATGCAGAGCCCGCTGTGCCGGAGCTAGGGTTGGTTCTGGCTGAGCTCAAGTCTCTTCGGCCGCTGACCGGGGCTCCGTCTGATCTCTGCTGACCTCTCCTCCCCAGCGGGCTGCTCTCCTGGCTGCCCCATCACCGGGAAGACGAGACGAATATGCGGTCGTTTTCTACTTTCTGTCACTTTGGATTTAGTCAAATAAACAAACTAACGTAACGTAACACAGATTACATCCCCGTTAACTTCAGAGTCCAGTAAACACAAATGATCAACGTGAAGATTATCAGACCGCAGAGTTTTCTGACCGGCTCTCAGAGTTTCAGTAGTTTTGTCAAACGTTGGTATTGTAACTACCTTCATGCTCTTAACACAGTCAGACATGCACTGATCCAGTACTAGTACAGTTCACTCCTACAAGAGGCAGCAGGAATGTGCTGCTGATCATGAGTTCTTCATTAAAAACATTCATTTCTGCTGGGGATCATCTGACAACAAAAAGGCTGAAGGGGCTGCTGTTGCATAGAATACATGAGATGAGAAACTCTTAATTGATCCCGGAGTGAGCACCTGACTCTCCTGCATAGTAACAATAAACTAGAGATGGGCAATATGCAGAAACAGCACTTTGCTAACTTGCTAGTGTGCACACATATAGAGATACTGATGCAAGTCAGACTATCACTTTGTAACGTCCATCCACACTGATGAACGATAACATTCTGTTAACAGTGGCGCTGAGCGGACGCTGCACGCTCCAGCTGTGATATTGATTACCTGTTACTGCTGTACGTTACGCAGAGGAAAAAATTACAATCAGGATATATGAATAAGAATAAAATCTGAATATATGAATAAGAATAAGAATCAGAAAGCAGTTGAAAAGTAGCATACACTTTTACTAGCAGTCAGTGTTTCTATCACAACAACATTGTTCCTCATTGTCGTTTTCATTATAATTGAGAACTCCATTATCCCCTTGAGTTGAGTTATATCTTTATAATTAAGGTTCTTGGTGTGGACCACGCTTTGCTGCTTCTTCCAAGCTGCGATGGTTTAGTTTGTTGCTTTAGGATCTAGTACACGCTGTGATTCTACCTGCTCGACTTGTTGCCATGTTCTTTAACTGTGACAAACATTATATTTTGTGACGTCTGTGCTGCTTTGTATCTGTAAATATCTGGATCTTAAAACAATGTGTGTTTTGATTGCACAGTGGAAACAGACGTCCATCACCGGGTTTGATATTGAGCTGTGATACTGGTACAGTAGCTTAGTGGACACATGTTGGGGGAGGGGGACTGCACTGGGGAAACCTGTCATTCTCAGGTGGAAAAATAAGTAAGGTGGCTAGCGACTGTATGTACATCTGAAGAATCACATCATCTCTGCTGCCTTTCAAGATATGAAGCACACAAGGGAGTGAGGGGGAGAGCATGAGCTACGACTAAACTGGAAGTAAAGAGAACAAAATATAGTGGTAATGGTGGATGTCTCTCAGAAGGCCCATGAGTGAAGTATTGTGTAGCAACAGAAGTGCATCGTTTCATGCAATGGAACCAAAGCAGGTCCCATGGTGGAAGTTACCCCACATAAACCCGAGGACACGTCTGGAAGCTCGGTTGTCTCCAGGAACTACAAGCTTCCACATAAAGTACTTTTTTTTGTCATCACTGCCCTCAGCGAGCGAAGGGTACATATAAGAGAGGCTTACATGCAGTAATGATTCCTGAGGCATGAGGGTTTGATGGTTCCTCTGGGGGTTTTGAATGGCTACAGTGCTACAATACACAGATATCACATTATTGAGACACGAGTCTGAGGAGGCCGGCAGGTTGTAAGTCCTCATCTGGGAAGAGGAGCTGGAGGAGGAACAAGCAAAGGGGAGGATGAAGGACAGAGAATGTGAGTAGCCAATCCATCAACAGAGAGGGTTTCTGTGTGTCTCATAGATGCATATCCTCTTAGGAGCAGAGAGCTCTGGGAATAACTCTGGTAGGATGAAGAGAGCGTAGGCACAAAAGATACAATTGGAGAAAAGAAATGACAGCAACCATTTGTGTATTTCTGTGGAAGTGTGCAAGAGTATGCGCTCTTATGAGGGTTAGTGAAGCACCTTATTCTCAATGGAGAAGAGATCTGAGGGGAGATTGAGAGGTAGAAAAAAGTGTGTGTGTGTGTGTGTGTGTGTGTGTGTGTGTGTGTGTGTGTGTGTAAGTGACCACAAAATAGTGGAATAGTTTGACAAAAGGTAGAAATAAATCCAAAGTCAAGAATATGTTTGTGTGATTATTTGCATGTTACAGAAGCAGCTTGTTGGTACATTAATCATATATGAAACACTTCCACAATTATACAGTGCCTCGGTGTAATTCTAATTATCCATTCGAGGATGGCGACGACTCACTAGTTTGCCGCAGGGCTGAAATCAAAGACGACAGAGAGAGAGAGAGAGAAGACAAAGTAATGAGGGGGAAAGGAAAAGGCAGGCAAGAAGAAGAAGGCGAAGGAAAGAAAGAAAACAATGTTAGTTAAATGTTAATTAACCAGAGACAAAAAAGCAGCTCATAGGGCACTGCATTATGAAAGTGAGGATGAAAAAAAGGGGAAGTGTTGGAGGGAAAATGACTGAGTGTGTTCACAACAAATACATAAAAGTGTAGAGGAAGTGAAGGCAGCAGGGAGGGCTTAAGTATTAACCTATTAACGCAGCAGGTTTGTCATGCTGTAAGCCTCTTAGGAGGACCTTTCCAAGCTGAGAGGCGGTGAGAATGTCAATTTAGACACTTTCTCTGCTGGTAATTATGCTCTATCTCTGGGCTAATGGCTTATTTTGCATGTGGATGGACAAGGAAACAATATTAAAAAGAAAAGATGTTCAAGCAAAGGACACACAGAGGAGAGAAAGGATTCTTACAGGCAGTGGCTGTCTAATTGGTGGACAATGTGAAAGTATAAGATATGACGAGATAAGCTACTTTTATATTCTGTATATTATTAATCAGGACCACAGTACTGGTGCAGACCTTCAACTGTTTTTTGAAGCTCAAACTTCTGTATTGGAGCAAATGAAGCACAAAACAGAGCATTAAGGGTTCTACTAAAGTGTACGTGCCTTTTGAAATCTAAATTGCAGACAGCTGTTACAGCTATGCAATATTGTTAGGCTTCATACAAATACATGCGTAGCCTTCACTTGTCAGCTGTAATTATATCTAAATGTGGGAAATTCAGTACAGTAAGACCAAGGTCATCCCGTCAAAATGTTTTGGAAAAAATATATTAGTGATGCGCGGGTTCCGACAGCTTTTCAACGGCTTTTAAATGGCTTTCAAGGCCCAATTCCCTCAAATTCAAGGACCCAACGCAACATAGTTTGAGACACAGTTAGTTACTGTTACAAAACTGAGAATGTTTTCAATTAAAATTAAAAATTAAAAAGTGAGAGACGCATGAATGTGTGAATATTTCTTTATTGCGCTGCGTTACAGTGAAGGTAAAAACAGCCGAACGGAAGCATCACAAAGTGGTACAATCCGTACGGAGTGGAGGACGCCGCTTTTTCCCTGGACTCTGGTGATGTGGGAATTTGCCAATAGCCCTTTGTTAAATCCAGTGTCGTTTAAAAATAAGCTGTGCATAGCCGATCCAGGAGTCCGTTGAGTTTGGACACCTCATTAACCCTGCGATAGTCCACACAGAACCATATTGACCCGTCGGACTTGCGTACCAGCACGACGGGGAAGCACCAGTCACTGTTGAACTCCTCTATTACCTTCATTACCTTATTACCTCTGGTCCAAGCTCATCTTTCTCAATAACCGTAGTGGCCAGAGAAGCAGAGGCCACCTCCCTCCATGCTTTTAGGAGATTGAGGTGGTACATTTGTATTGCCCCATCCCCCTTGTCCCACCACACCACCTCTTAATCAACATCCCCCGCTCGCCGTGTGACCCCAGAGGGTCGCTGCCATTTGGCGAGTCATTTGGAGCTAGACTATGGAAGCAATACAGGTACTTTATCTCTAATGTATGTTGTACAGGCGTTGCTGACGTTTCTGGGCCACGTGAGAACTTCCCAAGTGAAGACAAGTGCCCAAGACACCCCGTGGCTTTCTGTCGAACAACAGTTCAAAGGGAGAAAATCCTGTGGAGGCCTACAGAACCTCCCGCACTGCAAACAAGAGGGTCTAACTAACCATTTATCCCAATTACGGCTATCTTCGTGAACAAACTTACGAACCGTATTCTTTAGCGTTTTGTTAAACCACTGCACCAGCCCATCTGTTTGTGAATGGGAGACACTGGTCCGAATGGAGTTCGCGTAATGTGCGTGACACAAAGGAGGTGCCTTGGTCAAGTTCTCTTTTGGGATCCAGACTTGGGAAATAATATGAAACAGGGCCTGCACCTGCCGAGGCAGGCACGGTCTCAGGATATCTCTGTGCACTCCGGTCTAATAGCCCAATGAGGTCTAATAGCCCAATGAGGTCCATGCCACCACCTCTGCTTCCACGTCCCCACTGAAAATACAACTCACATTCCCCTAACGCACGTGAGCACACCCCCATAGCTTTCCCCACTTGCCTCGCAAACCCCGGGCAATTTGTTCCCAAAATCAGGGGGTGCGTAAGAGCACTAACTGCCTTTTTCCCCAAAATATATGATGTACTTGTGAATGTCACCTTGCACACACCTTACCCTCACCCATGATGCTTCTAGCAAATCTGGTGGATCATGGTCTGCATACAACCAGTTTCCAACAGAGCCTGGTAGATACTCCCTGTATAGATACCAGTACATGGTACGTCCCTTCCAGACCGGGGGAGGAGTCTGGCGGTCCAACAACACGGGTCACCTGTCTGAACTCCATGAGCGGGCTGCTCTGCTTGACCACGTAGCTTCCTGTCAGGATGCTCTGCACTGCAGCACAGTCGAAGGACAGCAGGATTGTTTGGGAAACTTTGGATTTCCTCAGCTCTCTGAGGTGATACAGGCACTTTCTTGCCTTTACTGTGTAGACCATTATAAGTCTGCCGTAATGTGCACACCAAGGTACTTAAAGCTGGTCACCCTCAACACTGGTGTCTCGTCAATTTGCAGTGGAGTGTTAGACCCCTGATGTTTCCTGACACTGTCGATAGATATATATATATATATATATATATATATATATATATATGTACAGTGACAGAAAGCATTATCTTAGCGTAATAAACTTTGATGCATGTCACAATCTTTAAGATACGCCTTTCTCGCTAGTGAAAAAATTTAATTGGCTGTACCAAAAATGATGTTACTACAGTTAAAAACTGCAAAACAAATAAAGAAAAGTCGGTCTCACACCCTTACTATAGTATTAAACCAGACCAGGGTCAAATCTGAGGTGATTCTGGGATACTGGAAGAACACAGGTGCAGTTCAAAGGTCAAGCATGTTACAGGAGCAGGTTGCTAATTAACCCCAATGTCACTGATCTACCTTATACTTCTCTGCTAAAATCCAAGCCAGGTCTGCATATTACTCTCAACCCAAAAAACAGTGATGATATTACACTGTTAAATATAACATCACATTTACATGCCGTGTTTATTTGTAATGTAATATTTACATAATGTCGCATCTGTAATGCACATTAGCATTTTTCTCGAGTTGATGCTGGTGCGTAATTGTTCTTCTTGTATGTGTTTGGCTTCCACTGAGGAGTCATGGCAAACAGCATCGAATGTTCTCTATGTAATTAACCTCTGATTCTCCTTATTGATTCTCCAAGTATTTGCAATAAACACCTGTTTCTTTATAATTAAGCTACAGGGATTTGTTTTATTCCAGCTAGCAGTGGAGAGAAAACAGGAAATGTGGAATAAGAGTTGGGGAATGACGTGCAATGCAGTTCCCCAGGCAGACCAACACAATGGATGTTGCAGTTCAGGGTCAGTGTTTCAAACCCTGGGCCACCAGGCTGCCCTGAGGGACACCATCCTTCCAAAGAAGTATTCCCTTAAATGATGCTTTGACGATTGTGGTGAAGAGTGCTGTCTAATAGACATGTTTTAAGTATCAGTACATTATTCTTTCTTTATACTTTCTCGTTTGAACCAAGCGATAACTCTGTCTATGGAGGATAAACATCCATAAATCTACTTAGAAATCACAAAACCAATTTCAGATCTAATACAGTCTTCTCCAGAAGGATGTTCCCATATAGCTAAACTCCATTGTAAAATACGTTTCAGGTTAAACTTATATATTACGCTTGTAGGTTGTGAAATGAAACAAAACAAAACATAAATACAAGAAGAACTACTTAATTAGGTTTAGTAAAGGATCAGATGGTCTGGCTTAAAATAACTACGTTTCTTTCTTCTACATTATTCACCATTCAGTCAGCGTGGAATCTTGGTTTCACACAGGACACAACAACCGGTCTTTGGTGAAAGTCCTGTGTTTGTTTGATCCATCCATCCACCCCGACCTCTTCCATACGCGGACTTCTGCGGTAATCCAAGGTATTGTTGTCTGTACATGGTTACAGTGCAAACAGGAAGTGCTTGAAGCTAACGCACATGACTTGTCATGGTGTAGATTCACCAAAACATAAACAGATAGAGGCAAAACAGCGTTAATCCTCAATTACTTATGAACAGCATTAATGTTTTTAACAGACTTGCTGTGTAGTGTGGTACTGTGACTTGACGGACTCACTCTTCGTCATCCTATGATCTAACATCAGTTTTCCTAAAAGTAAATGACCTTTTGTGATCAGTGAACTAGTATTGAATACAGTTTATTAAATGAGACACTGCTCTTGTGTGAATGGATAGACCCTGGAAGCTCCTTGGAGAACTGATCTATCTCTCTGGGAGGTTCCCCTTTAACTCCCATTGTACTGTATGGTCGTGTGTTCTGGCCTCTGTCACTGTTCATGTCATGATCTTCCTCTCTTTTGTTAGTTAAAACACACATACACACCCACAGTTTCTCTCTCATGGACAGACTTGATTCATTGTGTAGCAGCACGAAGAAGCCTGTTATTGGCTGTTATCCAGCTAAGGTCTTGTCACAGTCAAAGGGGATATAAGTAAATGTATTACCTTTTATCAGACTCAATAAACCAAGGAGATGCAACAACATTAACGGCATAGTGGCCTGCAACTGACAAAGACTCAATACACCTGTCCTCCAGTCCCCTGATTACCAGATATATTAAGGCCTACAAGAGAAGGCAGAGCGGCGAGCCTGCTGTTCTGGTGAATCAGTTAAATGTCATTAGCATACGACTCAACCTGCCTCCACATAGAGACGCCTACAGAATACACAGAATGCTCTTCAGTTCTAGTTTGAAGGGTACATATGATACAGAAAAGTCACTTGTCCAATTCATTTTGGTATGTGTTGCCGACCAACCTACAAACTGTGAATACAGCCCAGTCAGGGTTGTGAGTGATGCCTCGTTCAGAAAACATGGGATTCAAAAGGCTGTTCAGTTTTGCCTCCTCTTCCTGTCACATGCAGGCTTATTAGAATATGAGTTGCATACAAACATGAACCCTTCTTACAAGTAGGAAACTCATTATTACCATAACTACGATATGACGTCTGATGTGCAACATATTGGAAGTTTTTAACCCAAGAAGGTACTGAAACATAACATTGGGGACATTTCAGAATGTCTTAAGCAAAGGGAATCAGAATGGATTATTAGATGATGCACGTGCATCAAATTAAATGAGGCTTACTCCAGCAGACGGGTTATAAACAGAACTCTGATGCAGGTCAACAGTCACAGTGTTTCCCTCTCCCCACTGCACACAGGTGTAACAATCTCTCTTTGTCACTCTGTCGCTCTTATTCTGCTTCAGGCCCTCACTGTCCTTCTAATGTTTTTCTTATGTTTTTACACCAATTTAAAGAGAATATTTGACCATAAAGATATTCAACAGCCAGGAAAAGACTTGTAATGAAATAGATCAGTAACACCTGGAACAGTCTCCCTGTGTCGTTAACTTATTCTCATTAACTTAATCTAATTACTTCGATTGCTCCGGGCTATTCAATTTAAAGAAGACATTCAGATTCATTATTTTCATGTCGTAAAATATCAGTTCTCTAATTAAAAGAAAACCAAGTGGCAGAAATAATACTGATCTTTACAACCTGTCTGAGCTATCTCGTCTCTGGGAGTTCTATAAGAAAGAAAGTGTTTTAACACACAATCACAGCAGTAGCACACAGAAACTATAAAATGTTGTAATAACGCACATAAAGCACGAGTGAAGCAGGAGCAGTCTGTGTTATTCACGTTGACGGGGATCAGTCCGATGTCTTTGAGTTCTCGCTGCTGTGAAATAAACTTCCCAGAGTTGTAAAATCTCAAACATAAATATAAGAAGCTCAAGCTGTTGTTGTGTCTTTCAGGAAACATTGTTTTCATGCATTGGTTAATCTTGCCTCCATAACTTCTTTCAGTGGAAAACATCCAATATACAAACTATGGTGTTTGATTTATTAACGTTCTCTGTTTGTGTTTGTAGATTTCTCCTAAATTCACAAAAAGTCAACATTACATAATGATGTTTACGTATTTAAACCACAACACATTATTGTCTTAATGTATGTATTCAACCGAGGAAGTTTCATGGTGATAACCATTTGAAATAATTAGTTTGCAACATGTATGAATGTTACAATACATATCTCTAAAGGAGCTTTTCTCTAAAGGAGCTTTTTCTCACACTCTTCAGCAGAAATCTCCACTTCAGTAGCACTTACATACACCACACTTTGTTACGCCTCAGACACAGGGAAGGAAGACTCATACGCACGACTCCAGACACAATGGTAAAGTGTAAACAATACTTTACTTCAATAAAACTAAATCTTAACTCAAAGCTCTCACTAGGAGGATAAACACACTGGTACTTGGCACACTGGAACCTACACATGCTATCACAAGGTTAAGACGAGATGAACTGACACACGACAAGGGGAGACAGGACAATTTATACAAGAGGTGAGTGGGAACAGGTGGAAAGAATCAGGGGCGAGGCAGACACTGACGATGGAGGGACATCACACCAGGACAGGAAGTAAACACAAGACATGACACAAGGGAGGTGAACTCTACAAAATAACACAGGAACACAAATCCAGAGTCATGACAAACTTTCCACTTTCATTCCTCTCTATATTCTGAAGCTTTGTACTCTTTGTATCAAACGTATACGGTTCCCCACCCCTGATCTCATGTATCGAAATGTATGCAAATCATCACATATTTAATCAAACAATTCATTACATATGTAAACATAACATTTCACAAAACTTTTAATATAAAGAACGAAGTTTTATGGTGATATGTTATGTTTTTTTCTGTGAAGCACTTTGGGCTGCAATTCTTGTATGAAAGGTGCTCTACAAATAAAGCTTGTTATTATTATATTATTATATCACCTGTAGTGTCTCCACGTAAGACTTTCATATTCTAACATTCATTCCAAACTTCTACTTTTTCAACCCGAGCCACTCCAACATTGTGAGTCGTACGATGACATAATCAGAATAACAGGAGGTGGTATGAAGGGTAACATGTAGAACATGGCCTCCAGTGCTGAGGGTGGTGGGAATGTTTTACTGCTGCACCAGCTCTGTGGAGCGCAGACTGCAGTCTGACAGTGATGCTACTTAACACAATCATCTGCCTGCAGGGCAACCGGTCTGTCCACATTATGGTGAAGTGGTGAATGCAGGCCAAGAGCAGTGTGTGTGTGTGTGTGTGTGTGTGTGTGTGTGTGTGTGTGTGTGTGTGTGTGTGTGTGTGTGTGTGTGTTATTTCAGGTCAGTTCACCTCTCTCTAGGTGTTTGCATGTGAATATTTATGTTCCCACTGCGTTGCCATCCATGTGCGTCTGTGACTGCGTGCAGACTCGTGGTTACTCCTTCGATTCTGTGTGAAAGAAAACTCCCTGAGAAGCAGAGGTCGGGCACAGTCAGCGGGAGTGTCACTGGCTAAATGCTGGTTCTCTCATCTCTAAATGGTGGCTGGCAAAGGAGCTATTTAGCAAAGAGGAAAGAATGGAGGAGGCTGGAGGGGATTGAGAGGAGAGAGTGAAGGAGAACCTGTGTGAAAAGAGGATGAAGAGTAGAGAGAGAGAACAGAAAGAAGAAAGCAGAATGGAGAAAGAGGGAGAGAACAAGAATACAGACGTTTTATTTTCAGCTTAACTTTGTGAACTTTTGAGAGTCACAGAGCTGAAGCAGAGGCCAAATGGTTTCTGGCAAACTGTCACACACACTGTAAAAACACACATGCATATAGAAGCAGCTCCTTTCTCACCTGCCAATATACAAAGAACAGAGCGTCTCTGGAGGATGCTCTCTTTGGTGTTTGAAACTCAATTAGGAAGTGTGCTCTAATTAAAGCAGCGATGCACGTTACTGTGCTCTACCTGTATGTTGAAGTGGGTCAGTGGGAGCGTTCCTGCTCAACACCTAAACACTCTTCTCACATTTTAATTAGATGTGGAGTTTTTCAATTAGTTGCTCAAAGGGTGTTTGTGTTTTAGAGTGTGTGTTCGTGTGTTCGTGTGTTTGGTGTTTGTGTGTTTGTGTGTACCTGAGAACAAATCAAAGCATTCCAACAAAGACAAAGTGATGTCATACATTAATCACCAGGAAGCTCTTCACAGAAAATGGTCAACACACACACACACACACATGCTGGTGCACACACACACACACACACACACACACACACACACACACACACACACACACACACACACACACACACACACACACATGCTGGTGCTGACACACATGCTGGTGCAGACACACACACACATGCTGGTGCATACACACACACACATGCTGGTGCAGACACACACACACACATGCTGGTGCAGACACACACACACACACACACGCTGGTGCAGACACACACACACACACACACACATGCTGGTGCAGACACACACACACACACACACACGCTGGTGCAGACACACACACACACACATGCTGGTGCAGACACACACACACACACACACGCTGGTGCACACACACAAACACACACACATGCTGGTGCAGACACACACACACACACACACACTGGTGCAGACACACACACACACACACACACACACACGCTGGTGCAGACACACACACACACACACACACACATGCTGGTGCAGACACACACACACACACATACACGCTGGTGCAGACACACACACACACACACACACACATGCTGGTGCAGACACACACACACACACACGCTGGTGCAGACACACACACACACACACACATGCTGGTGCAGACACACACACACACACACACACGCTGGTGCAGACACACACACACACACACACACACATGCTGGTGCAGACACACACACACACACACACACTGGTGCAGACACACACACACACACACACACATGCTGGTGCAGACACACACACACACACACACATGCTGGTGCAGACACACACACACACACACATGCTGGTGCACACAGACACACACACACACATGCTGGTGCAGACACACACACACACACACACGCTGGTGCAGACACACACACACACACACACACACATGCTGGTGCAGACACACACACACACACACACACACGCACACACACATGCTGGTGCAGACACACACACACACACACACACACGCTGGTGCAGACACACACACACACACATGCTGGTGCAGACACACACACACACACACGCTGGTGCACACACACAAACACACACACATGCTGGTGCAGACACACACACACACACACACATGCTGGTGCAAACACACACACACACACACACTGGTGCAGACACACACTCTTAAACTTCACATTTAAATTATAATATATTCAAATTGGAATTTCACTGCCGTCAATATCTGTATGAGTTGATTAGCTCCATGATATGAATGTGATTGGATCTGACGTGAGTAATCAAACATAATCTGTGTCTCTCAGTGAATCATTCTCACTTCCTTCTCATGTTGTCATGTGAAAACGCCAACGCAGAGAGAAGAGGCAGAAATCCACGAAATGTAAGTCTTTAGAAACCTGAGGTGATCGTGAGAAAGAAGAAGGATCGATGGCTGCTGGACCGTCATGGATCCCCACATCGATCACAGTTATAGATTATGGTCTGGATTCACCTACTCATGTATTTGACAGTGTTCATCCATTGGTGTAGAAGTTAGTTAAAGAACACTCCCAACAACTTACAACACATCTGCATACAGCCACAGTTATTGAAGAACAGAATACATGTTAATAATAGTGAAAGATGAAGTGAAGGTGTTGAACTAGATGCGTCTTCAGCAGCGATTTTAGGTTTCTGTCGTCTGAGCAGTTTTTATATTAACAGGTAAAGATGTTTCAGAGATGAGGGGCTTGGTCGCTCGGCCCGGGCGTCTCTGATTGGTCGACCTCAGAGCTCTAACTGGAGTGTGAAGAGTTCTAGTAGATAAGGTGGCACAAGCCCATTAACAACCTTAAAAACAACCAATACAATCGTAAAATTACGGACAGGTGTGTAGGGAACCCTGCCTCGTTGAACCGAGAAGTGTTCATGTATGTCTGGAACCATTTGACGTTAAGAGAAGATCATTAAAATAGCTGTTTTGGTACTATGCCGTGCTTTAAAACCAGATTAAAACTTTTCATAAATATCATGATCATCTGCAGCTGAATAAGAACGACTTTCTCCAGAGCTGCACTACAGCAACACACCCTGAGATCAGAGAGGTGATTATCCATGGAACAATACTTCGCCCAACAGTATTACAAACTTATTTTAGTAGCCGAGAAGGAATACTATCTAGGGGGCAATTTGTGGGCAACAGACGATGCACTTCCTCCAATAATTACGAGAATGATACAGGCTGAAATTGACCGGAGACGGCGCAGAGGAGAGACAGAAAGGTCAGGGGTTAAGGACGTGGGAGAAGGTGTAGGCGTTGGCAAAATACCATCTGTATCACAAGTATTTATAAGAGAGTTGAGAACTCTCAAAAGAACCTGAGGCCCAAGTCCGATTTAGCAATTTTAACGGCTTTCTGGAGTTTTGATAAGCACCTTAAAGAATTTGAGGAGACTCGGAGCTTGTCCTCGTTTGTGAGTGCAGGCGGGCCACAGGCTGTAGAAGTGGACGTCGTCACCTTGATGTCACCTGTGGTTTTCAAAGCCTCGAGTTGGTGTTTTGGCCGTCGCCATCTTGGTTTTTGGAACTAGAAGTCACACGAGAGGGTGCAGCATACACCGTAGTAGTGACCTGTCAATCACAAGGTAGCCCCGCCCTAAAACATACACTGTGTTATCGCCTGTTCTACTCCTAAAGAGTCCATCGTTTATTAAATGAAGACTTTAAACTACCATAAACTCATCAGGACAATGTTTACTGAGGTAATAAATCAAGTGAGAAGTTGGATCATTTTCTCATAGACTTCTATGCACTCTAATATATCTGTGCAGGTTTAAGACACTTCCACTTGGCTTTACTTCTCAGACCCGAAGGTTGTTCTCTCTGGTGACGAGCCTCAGAAACACAAAGAGGCGTATTGTAAAGACTGTCTGCTTAAGATAAATACATTATCATCCACGTCAGAGAAGCACTTCTTTCTTGTGTGCACCTTCATGAAAACTTCTCAAATGAGGATAAACCTTTCCGTGACAAATGCCAGAGCACTCACAGCGCAGCGGCTACCTATTGTGAAGTCTGCAGCAGAAAAGAAAATGTCACTTAACTGAAAAGTGTTCAGACGAAGAGTGCACTCTCCGTGGTGTGTGGATGGCTTTGAAGGCAACTTTGACATACACTTGCCAATTTCTTTACAGGGATTCTTCAGCAGGCAGCTTGTGCTGTGTGTTAATTGCTTGGCTTAAGGCTTCAAAGGAGAGTGGCTGGAGGGACTCATTAAAATAAAGAACAAGGAAAAACACAAACAGAAGAAGATGAATGGGGAGAGCTGGGTGAGCGATGGTCACAGGGACAAAGGCTGGATGTTCTCTGGTTTCCAGGTCCAGGAGATGACGACGGGACATTTGTTATTCTGCGCTTTCACGACTGGAATGGGGACAATGTCCCAGTTGATTACGTAAAACAAATGTTTAACACAATAATCGTAATCAAAACTTCCTAGCTTTTTTTTTCAGAGACAACATTTTGTGCTCTAATCCCATTTAAGACCTGATGTCCTAAAGCATGAAACTTTCTAACATGAAGTTTATATATATATATATATATATATGTGTGTGTGTGTGTGTGTGTACTGTACAAAGATCAAAGAAGGTTGTGGTTCAATATTCAAACACTGCATAATTTGACTATTATACAGTATATCATAATGTTCTAAGCTCGTATTTGCTTTTATGCACTCTTTCCATATTTGTTTCGTCATATGTGAATTTCTTACCAAATAGCAAACAACCAAACACATTTACATGATGCTTCTATAAGAGGAAAATGTAAAATCAGATTTCTAAAGTGATTAAATTACATTTGTTGTTATTTTTTATAGAGAGATTATTTAAAATATGTAATGAAAATAGAGGAGTAGAAAGTGTTGTTGGATGAATTTGCCGAAAGAAAACCAATTGCAAAATAAATATCATCCTAAAAGCAGTATCTAACAGATAATGGACAAAATATTGTCTACAAAACAAACTTTTAATCTTCATTAATGGTAGTGTTTTGCTCCAACACTCTCCATGTTGTTTGTTTCTTGGGTGAAATCAGTCTTCCTGCTTCTCTCGGCGTGTACGCTGCTGAACTGTGCAGCAGCTGAAAGGCAGATTTCCGCCCACAGCCAAACATTTACTCCAAGCGCGACCTCGGTATCACTGTGTACATCACAATCCAAGAGCAATTTCCTCGAAATGTTCTCACACCACCGAGATAATCGGGCCTTGATTGCGAGCGATACTGCCAACCACTTACCAACAGTCATACTAAAAAGACAACCAATGGCATGAGCAATTATCCACAAGTATCCAACAATGAGCGAGTTTTCTGAAAACAGGTGGTTTATTATTTAACCGGACAAAGGCTCAGCTTCCCTCATCGCAGACGAGGAAGTGTGCAGCCAGATGCACGGCGTCCTCTGCCATGTTTTCAGGGACGTGCTTTTGTGTGCGCATTTGGGAAAACAAAAAAGAAAACGAGCGACTTTAAGGCATTCATTCATTCTGACGTTTATTTCGGTTGCTCCGCCAGCCTCAGCGGGCAACACTGCAAGATAGCCGTCAGGGTAATCAATTCACAATGCGCTAATCACAGCCCTCGTTGTGGTACGCTAATGTCTGTGTGGCTACCTGCACTGAGAAGTGATTCCACAGAGCTGTGCACGCCAACATGGCAGCGGTTGTTGCTGAGCCGTGCGAGTGGAATGCTTCCTAATGAATGACTGTGAGAGGCCGTGGGAGGAGGGCAGCGTGTGATTCATGGAGGAATCTCAAGCTGGCACTTCTCACCAACTTTGCATCCATCGCAAATGTTGGGTTATTTGCACGGTGCAACCCTGTCAACTTCAAAATAAAGTACCTGAACAACGACACTGGAAGTTATCCAGGCTCTGGTCATCTCACGCCTTGACTACTGCAACTCCCTCCTCGCTAGACTGCCAGCACGTGCCATCCGATCTCTACAGCTCACCCAGTGCTCTTCAATCTCCCCAAGTTCTCCCACAATGCACCGCTCCTCCACTGCTTCCAGACTCTGGTGCTGGTCCACCGTGCTGTGAATGGATCAGCCCCTTCCTACATCCAGGCCACAGTCAAACCAAACACCCAGCACGTTCACTTCGCTCTGCATCGTCCAATCGGCTCGCTGCTTCCTCACTGCGAGTGGGACCCAGATTCCCCACAAACAAAACCGCCTGTTTGCTGTCCTGCTCCACAATGGTGGAACGACCTTCCCATTGATGTCTTCACATCTTCTGCAGATGCATTTTCTGCACCGACGAATATTTGAGGTTTGGTTTCTCACGGACATGAATACTGGTCTCCTGGGGGGGATCAGGCTCATCCATGCACCATGTCCTTCTCCCTCTGCTGACTCCTGCAGACTGATTAGAAACATATCTGTGAAACATCAAACACAAACGTAATCTAGGACAACATATATAATGTTAAAGTGTGTATTGGTTGTACCTGTGTTCTACTGTGTGTACTTACTTTCACATGTGTGTGTACATGCATGAACACCAGGGATTCTCTGAAAGATATTTCACTTTTCTCAGAAAGAACACTGGTGGAACCTCAGGATTATTTAGCGTGTGTCTGTGCGTCTATTTACTGGAACGGAACCTTCTCCAAATGTTATTAGCACGACATTAGTTCTTCTGTTGTTGTGCTAAAACCAAAGTTTGGACTTGAGATGCTGGAATTACGGTAATAAAACTGGATAGCGTTTTCAGCTGCTGCAGTTTCCTCCACTTACTCCTCATGTGGAAATGTAATAATACATTTTAGAGAGAATCCCCCGGAGGGAGCGCAGGCAGGAAAAATGTGAAGGATCGCAAGGTTGCTGACGGAATAGGAAATCAGATTAAACGTATTCCTCTGCAGAAAAAGGGAGAACAAGGCAAATGGTGTAAATGTTAACTGTGCAGGTGGTTTAATCAGACACGCAGCCTCCGGTCCTGTATCAGGCTGCAGAGCAGAATTCTACAGGTGAAGAGCAGAAGAAGCGTAACAGTTATTAACTGTCACTTCCAAAAACAATTCTCCACCTCACACTGCAGAAACAGCAAAATGGCCGCCTGAGACACATTTGTTCTGTCCTGTCAGAAGCCAAGCTGTAAATAAAACACAGCATCACATTATAATATATGGCTGTTCCATTAAAATATATTACCACATAATCAGAATGTATGAATATGAATGAAGAACATCAGAGCATAAGAATAATCAAAGTGTTTTGATTAGTTGTCCATCGTCTTGTTTTTAAACTCTATTCAGGGCAAGAATGAAGGTTTTGTCAAGAAAAAAGAAATACATTTAGAAAAATAACACATGTTATGTTTGTGTGTGGCGATACCTAAACATAACATTCAACTAAAACACACTAAACACCTTTTATAGGAGTGAAGACTGAACCAAATGTTTTCTTTTTTCATGAGAAATTACTCCTAAAAACCTCAACTTGGTCCCCACAAAGACAGCTGAGCACGTTCCACACACACACAGACATGTTACAACACATTTCCTGAGGCTCAACCCATTTTACCAGGGAAAAGATTAAACATTCTTTCTTTGACATAAACTACAGTCCTTTCCTTTGGCATCTTCTAAGGACGTTCTGTCCTAAAGCCTTTTTTTTTTTTTTAAATGTAACCAAAGCCAAACAAACCTCGACAAAGCATGTTGAGAACTTGTGAAGAAGCCTGGGTGCCAAAAAAGACTTGTGATGTTGTTCACATCCTCGGAGCTGTAAGTGTGAGACTCAGAAATAAATATTGCGCTAAACTGTCAGCTCTCAGTTGGAAGCTCGCACCACCAGCAGTCGTCTCTTCAGCTGTCTGATGGCCAATTTGAGCCCACTGAATGCTGGGGGGACCATGCCGATGGTGGTCCAGAGATAGAGGCCGCACGCTGCAACAGTTCAATGTAACTGAAAGCTGTTGGACGTGTTTAATACCTCACACTTCTCAGCAGCCTGTTATTACTGACACAAGAGGAGAAACTATTATCATTATGACGATTAATCAGCATGAAAATACTGAACCGTCTGTTGTTACGACAGTATCTGCTGCCATCCCTCAATCTCAGATGAAGCACGTTGCTAAAACAGTGTAACTTGTAACAGTGAAACTAAACCTGATAGTGGATCAGCACCAACAGCCTTTAGCTCACAGACAGTAGAAGAAAGCAGCTGAACAGGCACCAGTCCACACACGGGGACCGTTCGGGGACTAGAACCGATGACCCTCCAGTTCCCAGGACAAGTCCCTCCAGACTGAGCTTCTGCCGCCTTCTTGTTACTTATTAAGTTGAAGATGTGTTACAGAGTGACGTTTATAGTTCACTCACATCTGTGCTCAGAGACATAAGAGGCACTTTGTTCAACAATAACACAAATGGGATAAAATGGCAGATTTGGTGGAGCCAGAGCGCAGCAGCATTGTGCGTTAGTGTTAGTGTTAGTGTTAGTGTTGAGACGTTACGCACCCCAGTAATTTACATTTAAATTTCCCTTCGGTCCTCTCACCACGTCTCCTTTGACTGCTGCCGTCCCGGGTGGCTCTCCGCAGCAACACTTAGTGCATTTGGGAGGTCAGTGCTGTTTTAATAGCCGCTCCACACTCACACAGTCGGCTCAAGGCTGAGTGCCAGGTGGTGTTAAGCACGTCACACAGCGGGGCGGTGGTGACAGGGAGGCCGGGCGTCTTCCAATCAGAACTTCCTCTCGTAACTTTTAGATTTCATATTGACAGAGATAACGCCCATGTTACTCCCCAGAATGATTTACTTCCTATGTTAACGATGTCTCCGGACATGCTAACATGAACTTTGAGTGAGTTTTATAGTTTGTCTTTCTCTCCGTGTGCAGAGGAATTATGCACCTGCACAACTCTTTGTGACGAGAAGCTGCATCAACACTTTTACTGAATGGAACCTAAATTCATTCTGATTTGAAACATACATCCTCTGTTTAAAGGGGCTCTGTGCACAATTTTTAAAAACATGTCCGGCCTCCAGATTGCAACTATTTTACCAAAGTCTCTTCCATCCGCACCTCCAATTTGACGAGCGAGTGAGTGTTGAGGGTCAAGCAGGCGCTTGTTCCAACCCCGTACTCCAGGACCACCTTTGTGCACGAGGAGCAGAAATACTCCCACACGACAAAGCTTTTCTCGCTTGTTGCTTCTGTTATTTGCACTTCACAAAGCAGTGCACGCCGTGCACGTAGAACTTTATGTTTGTTATCACCTGAGAAAGTTGATGGCCCCGGTGCTTCTAGTAGATAAGTTGGTCTGGAGGCCCGCATTTTAAATCACGTACTGTTCTGCTTCATGCACTTTTTCTTTCACCTTGACATATCATCAGCTTTAAAGTTGAGAAAGCAACAAAGTTGTTTGCAGATTGTGTTGTTTTTGCTGAAGTCGTGCTCGGCTAGTGAAGCTCCAGAAAGAAGGAGCTGACAGGTGACAAATGGCGTCTGCATCCATCCCAGGTCAACAGAAGAGATAGCAGAGATGTTCCGCCGAGCTCAATAATTCTTTACTTTTGTCCGAGACAAACATAAGAAAGTCGGGATATTACACAGCAGGTACACAAGAGATGTTAGAACTCCAAACAACATCTTTTCTCATCCTTTCACATTCTGAAAGCTTCTGTGATGGTGTTGCTCACACAGTTTGAAGTTTTCCCAAAGTAAACAAGAAAACAGATCGTAAACTCTGCCACGTTGAAGGATTTGTTAATTTCCCTGACAAGGAAACAAATTGGGAGTGTGTGAACACTAAAATCTTTATGATTTTACAGTTATTATGTCCCGTTAAATCAATATGAAGCTAGTTCCCCTCGACTCTGATGTGTGCTGCTGATTTCCTGGTGTTGAGATGAGGTGGAGAAGCATCGCAGTCGTTCCCTCCCGTCTAGCTTCTGCTTCATGACAGCGTGGTACACATGATACGTGTGGTAGACATGCTACGTGTGGTACACATGATACGTGTGGTAGACATGCTACGTGTGGTACACATGATACGTGTGGTAGACATGCTACGTGTGGTACACATGGTACGTGTGGTAGACATGCTACGTGTGGTAGACATGGTACGTGTGGTAGACATGCTACGTGTGGTAGACATGCTACGTGTGTTGGTAGACATGCTACGTGTGTTGGTACACATGCTACGTGTGTTGGTACACATGCTACGTGTGGTACACACACAGAACACGCGGCTCCTTTCTTCTCCAAATCAGCAGCTGTGTATATTAGCTGTGTCCGAGTCCAACCGTGAAAAACTAAAACAACGTTCAGACAGCGTTTAGATACCGATGTTCGGCCGATAAATCGATGCATCCCTCCCTGAAATAAGACGCTCTTTGGGTTTCCCAACATGGGGTCAGTCAGTACATCAAATGTCATTGACACCCACAGAAGCTGGGACAGAACCTTGTCTTCTGAGGCTCAGCCGCTCTGACATGCAGCTGGTGTATCATGTCCTGTTTTTCCTTTAGCCACTCGTGGCCCACACGGTAACAGAAAAGAGCCTTCTGCGTGTTCAGCTGCACCTCTGAATCTCGGGCTGTTACGTGGTCAGTGTAGACGTTTACCTTCAGGGAAGCGACAGTCGACTAAAGACCTTCACTTAAACCCACCTTGTGTGGACCCTCTTACAGTCCTCTTCTGTAGCTTCCCACCTGTAAAGCTCTCGTTTCACTGTTTCCTCTGATCTCTTCCCTCCTAACTGCTGCATTCCTCAGACTCACTCGACGTGGACATACTCGATGTTTAATCAGCTACATTACTTCCCGCTCACACCGTGCGCTCTTTGTTCTGTGTTATTTGTCCCTTTCTCCGACTCTCAGCTCTCCTCTAGCTGCAGCTCCTGTCGTGGCCTCCTCACCTCACATTTCCTCTCTCTCCCCTCACCTCCCCTCCCCTCCCTCCCCTCCAACCCCGTTGCTCTGAGCTGTTCCTGTTTGTCAGATCCATTAAGATGAAGGTGCGGTGGAGGACGGGGGGAGCCGCCCCGGCGTTTGACCCGCTTTGCCCTCCCCGTCATCGGGCGGCCTCGGCAGAGCCCTCCGGGAGGCTCTGGTTGCCTGACTGTGTCCTCGTGGGGTGAGCCTGCCTCGACAGTAATTGGCTGGCTCCCAGCTCCGCGATGGGGCCCTCTCCTGACAGCTGGTGGGTGGAAGCTGCACACCAATTAGAAAAACAGAGAGAGACACAGGGCGAGCCAGAGAGAGAGAGAGAGAGAGAGGTGCACTGTGTTTCTGTGATGAGAAAGTAAGAGTTGCTGAAATAGTGAGGAGACAAGAGAGCACAGTTTGTACTTTAACCTTTTCAAATCCATGCTGGTCCAAGTGAGAAAGTGACGGACATGTGCACACAATGCATGCACACTCTCTCTGTCTCTCCAGGGCTGCAAAGTCCTCCTGGAAAGACAGTACATGTTCTCACTAAGGACCTCTTCAAAGCACACGAGCGCTTTAATGTGCTGGTGCAGACACATAGTGAAACTCCCTCCTAAGTGCACACAGGGCTTACTTTGTGCCGGAACAAGATCCAGGACCGCTGGGTGTCACTGCCTGTGTTTGTGGTACCAATTTTTGCAGAAATAGTTCCTCTTGTGGTATAAAAACAAAAATGATAACATAACAACAGCTGAGCAAGTCGTCGTTTGTGCTGTGAAATGTTGAAATGATGCTAAATTAGAAGGTGTGTGTGTGTGTGTGTGTGTGTGTGTGTGTGTGTGTGTGCGTGTGTGTGTGTGTGTGTGCGTGTTTCTGTTCAGACGAGGTGGATGCTGCATTAGGGATGTATGGGCAGAAAGAGTTTTATGTATCTCTAATTGACTGTTTCATTCGTTGTTGGCTGTATTATAATATCTCTGCTCTATTCATAGAATACATTTCATCACAAAGAAAGGAGAAAATAAAACATCAAACATATGAACGCAGAGGTGTAACAACACATGCAGGTCCATCTGAGTAGCAACACCTTCAAATCCAGCTGAATGAAAAGGTGAAGGCAGAAGCATCCGAAGAGTCAACGTCCTGCTTCTGATCTGTGTAGTTAGGCTCCTCAGTGTGAGCACTGCACGTCCGTCAGCAGCACAACGTGTGTGTTCCTCGCTCACACTTTGTCAGCATGTGAGTATCGTGCAGGACGTGTTCAAATAATATATATGTATTTTTATATAAACTCTCTCTGTTCTTGTTTCTAAATGTGCTGGTCCACCGTGCTGTGAATGGATCAGCCTCTTCCTACATCCAGGACACGGTCCAACCAAACACCCAGCACGTTCACGTCGCTCTGCATCGTCCAATCGGCTCGCTGCTCCCTCACTGCGAGTGGGACCCAGATTCCCCTCAAACAAACCCGCCTGTTTGCTGTCCTGCTCCAAAATGGTGGAATGACCTCCCCATTGATGTCCGGTCAGCAGACAGTCTTCACACCTGCAGACTGAACACTCACCTGTTTCCACTGCACTTTTTGAAGCTAATAGTTGAACTTGTATTCTATTGTTTCTGTATGTTGCACTTTTCTTTGGCTTATTTGAAGCTGTTGTTCTGCACTTAATGATTTCACCTGTTTGAAGTTAATGTACCTGCAGGATTCTTGCTGTTCGGAGTTGTATCCTCATGTATGTTTGCTCTTATTGTGTCGCTGGACAAAAGCGTCAGCTAAATGATCTGTAATGTGATGTAGCAGTTGAAGTAGTTGCCGCTTGCTAGTTCTGGGTCGTGTCCACAGGTTAAATGCACTTATTGAAAGTGGATAAAAGCTAAATTAATGTCATTTCATGTAACAAAATGATCTTCTTGCCTTTTAGCCAAGATATCAATGTTACATCCTGACAGTTAAACCAAATGTGATCTCTCAGAAACATTCTTGCTCTGCTAACACTCGAGTCAAACGCGCCGCACAACAGCGAGTCATTACTCGCCACATTTACTTCTCAGGATTCCACATCATCTTATTTCATGAAGAGTTGCTGAAGAAGGTGAAAACCTCTCAGAGCTTCGGGACGAGTTCATACAGTTTGTGTTTCTACAAACTGTGGTTCTTTTGTGAAGCAGCTTCTACTCTTAGCTGATGAGCCTTGATATCTCCGGCTCTCGGTGTTGTGTAATCTTGTGATTTCAAAGGGATCCAGTGACCGTGCAGGGTAAGGACTCCACACCAGTCACATTATAGTTGAATGTGCATATAGAATAGTTCAGTATACAGACAGTATCAGCTGTGTACTGTGTCTCCTACCAGCAGGAACCATGATATTCCATCTTAATATCAAAGTATGGATCAGCAAGAGGCTTCAACATGATACTCTGTCCGGCTCTTTCTTCTTTCTCTCTCTCACTTCTCTAACCAATCACTCCCCCAAATGACATTCAATACTTGCATTATGAATGATGACAAGGGGCCGAAGAACAGCTTCAATCATGCAGGAAACGCAGCGAGCGATGCAGTAAACCTCGTGTCTCTCTCATCTGGAATCAGGTCAGCCACCAAGTAAAGTGACAGATATTGGTGAAGCTCAGCGTGCTGCAGCCGGGGAAACACTGGCAGGTCATTGTGGATGTGCTCTCAGTAAACCCACAGAAGGTCTGGGTGTGTTCAGCCTCTGTTTGCTCAATATACCAGTATTGTATTTGTGTTTAATACATCCTGATCATTTCCTCAACGAACTTGAATCTCATGCAGAAAAGTGAATAACTCTGGGACTTTATTTGACATCCCCAGCTTCACATTGTGTGCTAAAGAGCAAACGGCTACATGCTAACACGCTAAATGTGCAGCATGTTAGCCCCGCTCATGTAGCAGCTGCAGAGTCGTGTTCTTGTCTTTGTCGTGCGTTGGGAATGAGTTCTCTGAGAGCTTAAACTCTGTTTAAAGAACATGATGTCATTCCAAATGTGTGACAAAGAGAACTGTCTCCAATGAAGGGAAACAAACGTTTGATAGCGGCACAGTGTTCATTGAACGCAGCAGCCCTGCAGCTTTATCTACTGTTCAAACAGTTAATGTGCTGAATGTTGAAATGAGAAAAAACAATTAAAACTTGATGTATCAATACAGAAAACTTATGCTGCCAAAACATATATAAATGTTGCATATTCAAAAAGAACGAGGGCTTGATCCTATCCAATTATTTAGTTGGGATTTGGCTGCTATTTTTAAAATGCTAACACGCTAACAAGATGACATTTGTTTACCACTTTAGTGAGAGTTCTCAAATCAAATGTTTACATCTTTCTTCCTCTGCAGTAAACGCTGACTTGACGGATAATGATTAAAAACACTCTTTCTCTCTCAGATGGTATAAAGCAGCTCCAGCTTTCCAATTAAAGGTAAAGCCGCTTTTTCAGGCTCATTAGTGCTCGAAAGTTAGAGAGAGAGACGGAGCAGAGGAAGAGCGAGTGAGCCCTTTGAAAAGGAACATCTTCTCCCCCCGTCACAACATTTCTGTCCCGTCTCCAAACTCCTTTTGTTTCCCGCCGGGATGACGTGTGCAGTCTGTGCAGAGGAGGGTTATAATTGAGAGCGCTTGTCTGTAACAACAGCAGGTATCTTTCATCACTTTCATTTCAGAGGTGTGGTTTTTTGATATTTTGAACATTGTGTTAGTGAATA
The DNA here is from genome assembly GCF_900634415.1 of Cottoperca gobio. Taxonomy (NCBI): domain Eukaryota; kingdom Metazoa; phylum Chordata; class Actinopteri; order Perciformes; family Bovichtidae; genus Cottoperca; species Cottoperca gobio. Next base: position 303,356 of record NW_021166920.1, on the reverse strand, counting down.
CCGTTTGTATTTCTTTGGAATTTCTTTGGATGCTCTTAATTGTTTTAGCATTCACTGCAATATACCCACAGCATAAGTTGTACCTTAAAGTAGATGCATACAGAGCTGAATTATGCTTTAACAATTTGCACATGCGTTTCTGATGTTTGATTCTTCTTTGTTGGTTTTCTCTGCATGCTTTTGCTTTTTCTTTGGCATGTTAATGTCTTACACCTGTGACTCATCGAGCCCTGTCCGGCTGTGATTGGTTGATTGGTGGCTGCTATAAATACACCAGCGATGTTCACCTGAGATGGACTCAAATGGAAACAAAATGAGGGTGAGGGTGAGGGTGAGGGTGAGGGAGTAGCGCTGTGTGGCACGTCACGTTCATACTATTGTGTTTCTGCAGTTAACAGGGAATATATGAATTCACTTGAAATTTGCAAACTTTTGGAAACTGCAGCTGATTAGCTAAAGAAAGTAAACTTATTTTCCACATATGTTTGGTTTCCTCTCCAAAATGTTACTGCAGCTGTTTCATTACTGTCAGCAGTTTGCATTGTGCAAAGGCACAATACTGTAAATCAAGAGAAACAAAGTAAAAAGCGACTTTAGTTCGCATGTATAATTCATTCACTAAATAACCGGAAATAAGCAGATTGTGAAACTGCATTTGATAAAAAATGAAGAAAGGGGGCATAGTTCAGGAGTAGGAGTCTGATGTGATGACAGCAGCTACGTGTGTGACAACCACAGCGTTTATATACTGTGCTGGTTTGCAATGCTTGTCCGTCATATGAATCAGAACGATAGTAAACTTGTTTTAACAGTAAACGTGTTCAAATGTAACTGAAAACACTTGAACCTCCCTCCTGTCACCACTTCACAGGGTTCTGACATTGAATCTGTATCTCAGTATAAATACACTGGGTCTGTAAATGCTTTAATTAATGTTGTGATTGTTTTGTTTGTGTCTAACTATGCTGCTGCCTATCTTGGCCAGGACGCTCTTGAAAAAGCGATTTCTAATCTTAATGAGACCTATCCTGGTAAAATAAAGGTTATAAATAAATACAAATCAAACTAAGACTCTACTTGTACCTGTTCCACGCAATCAGAAGTCATCACTGAGGAGTTATCGCTCACTGAATATGTTTATTATTCGTGATGAATAATATGAATGACGTCATTGTAGGATAACGTTGCATATAGAGTGACATCATGTTACTGTATCACACCGATAGACATCCATTAACGGTACAGCGAGACTTTTACAGAGTATTGTGAAGTAAATAACTCCTGATTGTATTAGTCCACACTTGAAGACTATCATATGTATTTGTCTTCCTCAATCAATATGTATTCTGCACTGAATGTATAAGGAGCACAATATTGAATGTAAACACATCAGGAACACTTCTCCTTTAAGGTAAACGGGTCTACAACCATCTCTTCCTGACGCTGCTCTCCAAGGGGCGTGACCGCGCCAACGTGGACCAATGAGGAGAAAGTTACATCCGTTCTGTGTAGTATTAGCCATATGTTTACGAGTCTTTGTTAACACTTCTTGCTGACCCACCAGACAGTCACCTGGGTTTCTTAGTAATTCAGTCTGTGGAAACGGGGAGGTAATAAGTGTACATGGAATATTTTCCATGTTTGACTTGAATAAATATATCAATTTAACTACAAGTGTTCTGTTTTGATTCGACATTCAAGTTCCGTTTTCTTCAACTTTTTCCTCAACAGTATACAGTCTAAGTTTTGAATCCAGAACAAAGTCAAATCAAACTGTACGGATCTAATCATTAGACTCACGTGGCCTAAAACTCAGACGTTTGACAATCTTTGAGGCTATTTTTAATTTGGCGAGTAGCTTTCTCATTAAAGGTAAAGTGTGGTGTTCGGATGCTCATTAGCTCTTTGAAATCCGTGTGTGTGTGTGTGTGTGTGTGTGTGTGTGTGTGTGTGTGTGTGTGTGTGTGTGTGTGTGTGTGTGTGTGTGTGTGACAAGGAAGTGCTTTGAAATGCAAGTTTCTTCCTCCTGTCACATACTTTCTTCAAACTATTTAAGTAAAATTGATTTTGTGATGTTCCTGTTTTGATGTAAACCACATGCAGAGGCTGAAGATGTGTCTTATCTACACACAGTTTTTATATGTAAGGAAGCAATTCAGGCAGATTTTGAGGTCAGAGACTAAATACCAGATATGATCTTTACATATACATGTCTTGTTAACACATATCACAGAACACTGTCTCCAGACAGAACTTATATATTATTATAGTTTTACTGCACATGGCAGCAACAGTGTGGTTGAAACCCCCCAGCAGGCCCCAGCTGTGTCAGTAATGTGTGTATGTGCTTAGTCTGTGTGGGAAGATTTATTGTTATATTTCATGTAAAGCAATAAAATCACAGGCGATCTCTGTGCGTAAGAGTGAAAGGAAAATAAATAACAATCACGGCTGGTTGGTATAAAGAATGTAATTTGTGTCAGAGTGTGTCAGATTTAAAGCTCTTAAGTATATTAAACTATCTTCTGTGATAGAACAATACCCACACATACATATGGCCCGCTGCAGACATGTAGGTGGCAGTAGGCGCAGCCATCTGTAATCGCTCCAGTTGTTCATTAACATGGTTCTGCTCCGTGCTCACAGTCCCGTAGAGTTTGCATTTATCAGCCGTAGAGATTCACGACTGCGGATCTCATCGCGTGATGAAGACACAGAATATTTGTTCCTGAGCCAGTGATCAGAAATAATGCCAGCTCTGTAATGAATACCTGTTTTTATTCTCCTTCCTTTGTTTGCAACACTCTTCTTCACTGACATAATGTGTCATACAGAAATAGACATAATAATGTACATTGTTAATACACAAAACTTCCTCACCTACAAACAAAGCTCACAGAACAGGGTGTGTAATAATAAGCATTTCTACAGGAGAACTGACTGATGCCTTTTACTGTAGTTACAAACTTCACTGCACAAATGCTAAAGATACATTTGGGATGATTTAAAGTTCATCCACCAGTGAGCACTGACTTTGAAACCAAACTTAGTTGGTATCCCAGCATGTTAAACACTTTGTCTAGGGTCTTTTTGTGGAGTCATCATCTCAACGCAGTATGTGAGGATACAGGACTGTGAGTCAAACGCCAGCCTAACCCTAACCCTAACCCTAACCCAAACGCCAGCCTAACCCTAACCCTAACCCTAACCCAAACACCAGCCTAACCCTAACACCAACACTAACCCTAACCCTAACCCTTCCCAGGTCTCCAACTTGGGGCGGCCTCCACTTCCAGCACCTAACTCAGCACTTGATCCCCCCTTCCCCTACCCTAACCAGGGTCTGTATCCCTACCCTTCACCTAACCCCAACCAGCCCCCCTCTGGAGGTGGAGACCGCCCTAATTCCCACAACAACCGATCATACTTACCAAACTTACCTGACACTTACCTTGACCCGACAGACCCTCCACACCTCATACCGTTTGTATCCTCCTTTTCACACACCATCACCAGACTCCACCACACAGTTAAACACAACTTTATGACCACACAATCACAACACCCACATTTTCAGAACCACAGAACCATATCAGCTTACCGGAAAAACAAGAGTCTACAGAACATTCTCATACATTCTAAATTCACCAGTCACATAGCCCCACCGCAAACACAACACCACAAACATTACAGCAATAGGAAATTCATACATAACAGACATAGTAATGCAGCACATCCCACCCTTGGTACATTTTCACTTAATAGCAGCAACATAGTATACATTATCACATGCACCACTTGCTACAAACACTACATAGGAGAGACCAAACATACCATACTCACCCGTCTCAAACAGCACCTTTATAACATTGGGGAAGGTCGACTCCCAACCCCCCTGGTCACTCACTTTCAGCAACACCTCACCAATAAACTTATTATTTCAGGCCTTGAAGCCAATGACCGGTGGACCGTGGGGCAGAGGAAGAGGGCGGAAAAAATCTGGATCGAAAGACTCGGCACAACGACGCCTAGGGGGCTGAATGACGTTTAAACGGACAGCCCCCTACAGAACCGCCCCTTCCTTTGCCCTCCTGTCCACAACAGGAACTCTGCCTGGGGCCCTGATCCTCCCCTGGTACTCACTCACCTCACACTAAACATACATCTGCAACACCCACCCACAGATCAGTTGGCCAGTGCAAACTAACCATAACCTGGACTACTAACCATAACCCCAACCCAAACCTAACCCAAACACCAGCCTAACCCTAACACCAACACTAACCCTAACTCTAACCCTCCCTCCATCTTTGTGCTCTACACTGCAGACGTCACGGACAACTGCAAATATCTGCAATCGTTGTGTGGGTTGGTGCCAGCAAACCACCTGCAGATCAATGCAGGGGAAACCAAAGAGCTGCTGGTGGAACACATACTCTCCTCCTGCACCAGGAAAGTACCTGGACTGGAGGGACGACACAGAAGTACTGTACAATAAAGAACAGAGCAGGTTCCATCTGAGGACCTTTCTAGACTCTGTGGTGGCATCAGCCGTCTTCTCTGGAGTGGTCTCCTGGGACAGCTGTATCTCTACTTCTGACAGGAAGACACTTAAGAAGGCCAGCTCTGTCCTGGGATGCCCGCTTGATCCAGTGGAGGTGGTGGGAGAGAGGAGAATAATGTCTAACCTCATGCAGGACACTCTGACAGCACCGGGCCGCTCCTCCAGTGACATACTGCTTCACTGTGTGCAGGAGATACGGCAGTCCTTCCTGCCTGCTGCTGTCAGACCCAACAACCAACACTAACAATGCATGCATGTGCAATATCAATGTTTACCCCTGTGCATTAAATATATGCTGTGCAATACTAATATTTCATTTTTCATATGTGCTTAAATTGGAATTCAACTATTTAGTCTGTCTACTATAATATTTTGTACTGTTGACTTACTCATTCTATCTTTACTGTTTCCTTATTTATTATTTATTGTCTTTTACTTGTGCTTCTTGTTGTTGCACGATCCCCTTTGCTGCTGAACATTGCAAATGTCCCCGCTGTGGGACTAACATTATCTTATTTTATCATGTAGTATAATTCTAGATGTGCTGGGTGCCTGAGTATTCTACAGTATCTGGTTTACTGAACTTGTACTCAATTATTAACATGTTGTTGTTTTACCCTGCAAAGGTACACAGTGTGTTTACAGGTAGCACCACAAAGGTATCAGAGGAAAGGTAAATAAGTAACATACACAGTCAGGAAGTAGTTTCACTTAAAGTTCCACTGGACATTTACAGGATTGTTTATGTGCAAACATCTTTTTCGTTTGATTGCTTTCCATGTCTCCTTTTAATACTTTACGCTGCACATTAAAATGTGCACTGGGAATAAATAAAGCTGAAAGTTAAACCTGAGATGTGCTGAGAACGTTTTGGGTGGACAGTCTGAATAATACACACACTTCTCTTTGTCCATAAGCACCAACAAGCTGTTCTGTAATTATACCTACGGAAAGTACTGCACTATAACTCCTATACGGATGAAGCCATATAACCGTGAGCCAGTGTGAAACCAAACGTCAACTTTGACTTGTTTTAACGTTCTTTTGTAACGTAACTTACGTACTTATTTAAACACAATCTTTTCTTAAACCTTACCAAGTAGTTTTGCTCCCTAAGCATGTTCTGGACTGCAGGCGCACTGATCGCTCAAGCTTCTGGACATTCACACAAAATTAGTTTTTGTAATATATCACAGGATACTTTGCTTTGAGCAAAGCACTTACGGAAGATACCTGTCTCTTCTCAGGTTTAGGGTTTTGTTTTCCTCCCTCCAGTGAAGAAACAACAACTCAGCAGCCTCGACAGCTACCTGAGCTGGAGAGATCAGTCTTTTCACTTCCAAAATGTATTGTCACATTTATATTTAAAACAATGTTGTTCGACTGGAAAGCTCTGTCTGACAGCACAGGAGCAGCAGAGTGGTTGCACCTCGCCAGTTCCCTCATGTACGTAAGAACATTGCTGTGAAACATAGTGATGCTGAAAAAACACATGCTGGTTCATCAAACTGCTCTTTAACTATATAAAGGCTAACAAACAAAAGAAAAGTGGGCCATCAATAAACTGATTCAGAAGTCATAGTGATGGATGAGAATGTGTTCTCACTTTAAATGATGTTCGTGTGGTGTTGCATTGAAAGGAGGATCAACACATCGCTGGCAAACACAAGTTAAAATCCTGGTGACGGAATGATTATATTACGATTATAGTATTTACATGGGTTGCTTTGGTTCCACACGATTCCGCTAATCGACACCCAAAAAACAATAATAACAATCAGCTTAGCTAACGTTTTATGCTGAGGAAAATGTATTCTGCTAAACCTGAAGGATGCACACTGGTTTTGTTGAGCAACACCAACACCACCAGTCCCCTGAAGGTCCGAGGATCAGCAGCCACGACACAATCATTGAAAACATACATGCATGGAGGTCAGAACAGAAGGTCAGCGCTCATTGACCCAGACTGTCACTCTTTACAGAAGTGGCTGCAAGACTTGCCTCAGCACAAAAGAAAGTCCTTGTCTTGTCTTGTGTGCATTGTAAGCTGGTTAGTGAGTCGATTGTGGACGATCAGCGTTTGATCTTGTTGACAGACACCTTGGAGAACAGTCTGGCCTCAAAGACAGAGAGATGAAAGAGGAAAACAAAGGTGAACACATGTGGCCTTTTCAAGATGAGGGTCTTTGAAGAATGTAGAGACTCTTGAGTTCATTCAGTTTCACGGATCAAATGATTAATTCTAACTAACCACAACTGACCGTTGCATTAATCAGTGTGCTGATGGATTTGTCCAAACTCTGCACCGAGCTGTGGGCCGTAGATGGCGCGTCTTTCTCAATATCGCCGACATTGTAGTTTGTTTTTACTTGGCTCCGCTCTTTGTTTGAAATCATAATTTGTTACACTTCATTTCCATCAGTCAACTTGACTTTCAATGCCAGTAGATTCAGGCAAACACGTTGTTCTCTCGTGATGGTTGAAGCGAAATCGAACGAGTGTCAGTTTAGTTTCCTGCGTGATGCAACTGAGAAAGTCCAAAAAACTGAGCTCAAAGTCTCCTGAGCTGTTTTTTGAGCACAGGAAAGAACGTTCAGACGAGATGCACAAACTGTTTCAGTGCATCCTAAAGGTTTGACGGTTACACTGTGTAGAGTCGTCTACAATGTGATTGACTGTCCCACTTTGTTTGAGTTTTGACTTCCATTATTTGAGTGAATTGTGGGTAAATTTGACCCCCGAACAGTCTGTGTTTATTACACAAACAACAGACTGAACAGACATTAACTGTAGCGACTTAGTAACTGTTTGTGTGTCAGCTGAGCTTGATTTATTTGTGTGTTTCTCTACATTCATTAAGTAGTCATAAGGCCTCTGAATAAGCAGTATTTTCCAGTGAAGATGAAATATGTGGGTGCCACCGACAGCAGCACATCCACATTTGTTTGTGTCCGACTGCATCTTAAAGTCCACTTTATATTCTGTTTGAGCATCTCTAAAGAAACACAAGCTGTGATGTCTCACTATTCTAACTATGTGCATGAGAGAGACAAAGTTAGTGCATGAAAAAGAAAAATGTCATTAGATTTGGAATGGTTTCTACCGTACAGTAATCATCGGCTCATTCGTGGTTTTAATTACTCAAATAGAGACTAGTGCGGGAGAGATAATGATGGTAACGTACAGTATGCAGGGCTCACTGGAGGAGGATGAGAGAGAAGAAGAAGAGAGAGCAGGGAGGGTGAGACGATCAGAGGAAAAGGAAACGAAGGATGAGCTGTTGATGGCGGTGCGTATAGTGACGGCTGGAGGAAAGTGACCGTAAAGAGGGGTGAGATAGAGAGCGAGATGAAGGACAAAACAGAATCAGTCAGAGGAAAAGTGGAAATGACAAATAGAAAACATGGGAATAAAAGACGGTCCAGGTACATTTGCTGGAAAACGGAAGCAAGTCAAAGAAAGGGAGCGATGGAAACAAGAGGAAGGTGATGGATGTGAGAGAGAGGCTGCAGTTCCCAGCAGGAAGCCATCCATCATGTGTGCCGTGGTTCTCAGGGCTCCACAGCTTGTTATGGAACTGTACTGTATATAATACGAGTACCATGTGTAATGCAGACTTCATCATATGCTCTCTCGACCACGTGTTCTGCGAGAAAAACAGGAAACAGTTTAATCTCCAAAGTCTTTTTTTGTAATCTCTTAAAGACTCAGAACGAGTGTGACGCCCTAACTTTGAAAATAAAAGCAAAGCAGAGAGGATGAGAGGGTGGTCGCATGGCTAATGTAATAAGATGTTATTTTGCTGAGTATCCAAACTGGAGTGCAAATAGAGTCAGACACGTTGAAGCTCGCGTGCATATAGGGTCATCTATACTGATATTAGTATCATCAAAACGCTGATACTACCCTGGAACGAGAAAATCCCCGTGCAGAAGGTAATATACAAAACACCGAACGTGATCATAATTACATGTTAAGCCGATGAGGAAGAAAGGGACACACACAGAAACGCATTAATCTCTTTAATCTTTCACATGAGATGGAAATAATTCAAATCATGATAAAGTAAATTCCTGAAGGTGAGAGAATATCCAGAAGTAATTACACCAAATTACAGCTCACATACAATAAAGGAATAAGGATTTTATATAGAAATGCATACACTTAATTGCATTCCCCTGGGGTTCCCAGCCATAGGTTAAATCTATAATTCCATATTATCAACTGTAGCGTTAATTTAAATGGATTTCCTCAGCTGTACATTTGTCCTCTAAGGTGATTCGCATGTGGTTTGTTAATTCTGAACACCCATCCATAGCTTTAATTAAAAAAAAGTGAACAAGGCACTGCTTAGTCTCGCTGTTTATACATCTGGATGATTAGAGCAAAAGCAGTGTGGCTAATAAAGGATTATTAAAACACAAAGTTCATATTGGAGAAGTTTCTTCTTCAGGCTTAGATACACTGGAAGAACTTCTGCTGCACTCACAACAGTGTCATTAAATAAAGTTCACTTAGAAAGTGCTTTACATCGTGTGTAAAAATACTACTCATTAGGATAAAGAATAACTTTATGTGAAGAGTGCAGAGAATATTCACCATGATGGAAACTGATACTCAGAGGATCTACTTTACTCACTATGCTTCGTAAGTCTGGTTAATTAGCACCCTGGAGGATCTGAGACCTGCAGGCCAGATGTATGAAATATGAAATATGTATTTGCACTAAAAGTATACTTTATATTATTCAAACTCCACAAAAAATAATCATTGATTTAGAGCTTCTATCTCTAATTGTCATGTTAAAGGATGTCAAGAAAGTCATATTTCTACCAACATAACTTTCATTTTAGTGAGAAAAATATGCACAATTATTGTCAGCTATGTCATACATTATATAAAATAACACTTATATTGACTGTATATGATATGTATGCATGTATTCAAGGTTTATGCATACATACAAATGTTTTCAGTATAGTCAAATATAAAAATAAGTGAAATATTCAAACACTTGAAGTGCAAAGAAAACAAGAATGTGAGAGGAGTGTGGAATATGAAGCAGGATTGAACGCCATAAAAAGGGTAAATATTACATTTTATTAGCTTTGTCCAAAGCGACTTACAATACGTGCAAACAATCATGAGGATACAAACTCTGAACAGCAACAATCTTACCAGTAATTTAGCTTCAAACCGGTTTAAAGGGCAACATACGCCTGCTGCCCTGGTCCTGCTGGACACCGGGAAGCCTTATTGACATTTTCCTGGATTCATCCAAACTTTCTCTTTTTCAACACAACATCATTTCTGTCAAATGTTGTATTTGTACTATGTTGTTTATCCTGTACACACGACATCTACTTGCACGTCTGTCCGTCCTGGGAGAGGGGATCCCTCCTCAGTCTCTCTCTGAGGTTTCTAACATTTTTCCCCCTTTAATTATGGGGTTTCTTTTAGGAAGTTTTTCCTTGTGAGATGCGAGGGTCTAAGGACAGAGGGTGTAAGGACAGAGGCTCTGAGGACAGAGGGTCTGAGGACAGAGGGTCTGAGGACAGAGGGTCTGAGGACAGGGTGTAAGGACAGAGGGTCTGAGGACAGAGGGTCTAAGGACAGAGGGTCTGAGGACAGAGGGTCTAAGGACAGAAGGTCTAAGGACAGAGGGTCTAAGGACAGAGGGTCTGAGGACAGAGGGTCTGAGGACAGAGGGTCTAAGGACAGAGGGTCTAAGGACAGAGGGTCTGAGGACAGAGGGTCTGAGGACAGAGGGTCTGAGGACAGAGGGTCTAAGGACAGAGGGTCTAAGGGCAGAGGGTCTGAGGACAGAGGGTCTAAAGACAGAGGGTCTAAAGACAGAGGGTCTAAGGGCAGAGGGTCTGAGGACAGAGGGTCTGAGGACAGAGGGTCTAAGGACAGAGGGTCTGAGGACAGAGGGTCTAAGGACAGAGGGTCTAAGGACAGAGGGTGTCGTATCCTGTACAGTCTGTAAAGCACACTGAGACAAATGTATAATTTGTGATATTGGGCTGTATAAATAAATTAGATTTGAACATACAGAAACTATAGGATTAACAATTCCAATGATTAACTTCAAATAAACCAAACCAATTTAATCCTTAAAATGTTAATATAAATCCACAATTGTATTATTTCTAGAAACAGTCTCTGCATGACTCCTGCAGTAGATTCATGAGTGTTGGAGTGTAACTGTAAGCATGTGGGCACACGGAGCCGTGCATATGCTTACGTGCGGTATGTGGCTGTTCTTCTTCATGTGACTGGTTTCATTTCTCACCCCGAGGGAATTCACTTGACTGATTAGCTACGGAGAATTAATCAACGTAACAAGCCGGGGAAATCCTGGGGAGCAGCCACACACATCCTTCATCTGGAGGACGCACTTCGACGAGGTCCACCGGGACATGGAGCTGCCAGAGTTCCAGACGGATCGTCAACAATTTACCCAGCGTGTGCGTAGAAGACATGTTAGGAGAGGGCTTTCTTCTGTGTGACCAAATGTACACATTACACGTGATGCTGATGAATGTGCAGTTTAAAACACTGCATGCTTGAGAGGAAGCTAACAAGCAGATCGATGCAACAAATGTTCAATAAGGCTTTTCTGATCACCTGATTGTCCATCCATCTTTCTTCCACCCCTCCGCTGTCCCTCCTTCATCATGGCCTCGCTTTGTTTCCACTCAGGCGACGGAGCTTTAACCAGCACGAATGATTTATCAGTGCAACAATTCCCAGTTGCCTGTCGAGGAGTTCTGCGCTCTCCCCTTACTCACTCATTAGAACCCCATCGATCCCGATCTACACCAGGGTGCTTTAATGACCATACCTTAGGGAATTGAGTAGTAACTAAGGCACACACGTGTACACACACATACACAAAATGCACTCACGGCTACATGTGTGCACACGGACGCAAAATGTGTTGTTGCACAATGAGGATATTGATTATAAATGAGTAATGTGAACATATTTAACAAGTAGCTCCCACTGATGTACGAGCACATCAGCAGGGAGACACTGCAGGGTGTCAGATGCTCGTGTGTCGCCTGACTGATGTTTCCATCAGTGGTCATATCCTGTTTAGTGTTAAGAGTTCTGTGGCTGAACATCTAAAGAGCGAAGCAGCAGGAAGACGACCTGTCTGATCCTGGATGAGTAAAGACCGTGCACCAGCTGCAGAAGACACAAAGGAAACACCTTTGATCAATAAACCAGGTGCGTCGGTTGTAATGCAGAGACTTGGTAAATATTCAGAGGTACTACCTTAGTGATAGTATAAAATAAGACGCTGTGGCAGACAGCAATACTCGCCCCAAAGAGCATAAAGTACGTAAGAGTTAGAGGAGCCCTGTAGAGTTGTAGCACTAATGGTGGCTAACCTTTGTGTTTGTATCATGCACGTGAGAGGCGTGATTTACACCCTGACAGGTTGGTGTCAAAGAAGCTCAGCAACGAGAGAGAATATGGACGTCAACAATGCAAGGTTTAAAATGTTTAATTGTCTTCGCAAGTCATGGGCAATATGGGGAAAGACATCTCAAGGATCCATACAATGCTTACAATTAGAAGTATAAAAGAAAAGTTAACAGGGTACCCTTTCAAAATAAAAGTCTATGAAAGGTGTTTGAGAGTTGGCAAGAAATATTCTGAAAAAATAACTAGGCCAGGCAACTAGCCAAAATAATAATATAAATATATATATTTATGCGTGTGATGTTTCATGAAGCAGGCTTGTATTAGAGACAGGCCTTCATGTTCAACTCACTGTTTGATAAGTACAGTTGCTCATATTCTGGAATGAAGCTTCCTTCTTCTACAATCTGCACCCTTTCCTCTTAAAGGTTTGTGGTGTTATGGTGTTAATACAAGCGCAACACTTACCTTTCAAATTAAAAGCTCTGTAGCATTTCAGGGTACAGAATGCTTTCATTTCCTAACAAGGCTTTTATTGTGAAACAGCAGGTTCAGAGACTTACACGGTTCTCATACGGTACTTCAAGTGTGGCCGACGTGTGGCGCCTGTATGGTACGATAAAATACATGTTGGCATTAATACACATACAATAGGACAACAACACACTTGATTAATGAGTAATCCAGAAAAAAAGCTTGATTATATTGTTGCATTTATGGCATTAAAGCAGTCCTAAAACTCAAACGTTAACAATGTGATATGCTACTCGTACAAAGATCATATATTACTGGGTGTTCTACAGCAGCGGTCTCCAACCTTTTTTGCGCCACGGACCGGTTTCATGTAAGACAATATTTTCACGGACCGGCCTTCAAAGTGTGTGGGGGGCATAAAAACAAATACAAAGTGCATAAAAAACTCACCATTACGCTGAATTAGTGGGAGCCCTGAGCTTGTGTCTCTGCAACGAGCCGGTCCAATATAGGGGGATAAATTCTTAAATTTTGAAGTAAAGTATCACGTGACTGAGACGAGCGTCTTGACTTCTGGTCTTGACATGTGTCAAGAGACACAGACGCAGAGACTGATGTATCGGGTCATTTTTCAAAATAAAACATCTTTCAGACTGATAATCAATAAAATATTCTTGTATTCATTCTTTCTGTGCGACCCGGTACCAAATTACCCATGGACCGGTACCGGTGGTTGGGGACCACTGCTCTACAGGACATTGTGTATGAACATTCAATATGGAGGAGATCACACGTAACAAGCTGTAGGTTTGAACCTTCTCCTGAAGTCCGACCTCATGTGCTTCTATTACAGGTCATTCTCTTATCCAGAGCGACTTACATTGAACTAAGTACAGGTCTCTAAGGACAGTCTCCCTGGAGCAACTCAGGGTTAAGTAACTTGCTCAGGGGTACAAAGGTGGCAGCCTGGTATTGAACTCCCGACCTTCTAGTGTTTTGTTTGGAAGGCGTACAACTAGACCAATATAGGGGGTGCATCACCACCCATCCTTCTACTGAAACACACACAAACTAAAGTTAAGGGATTAATCTGTTTTTCCTGTTATCATCAGATTCTCTTTGATAGTGATCGATTGCTCCGTCCGGGACAAAAGCAACCTCAAAACTGAAAGGGATTACCTCCATTACTCTCTTACATATGACAGTTATTGTCGTGGCCCCATATTGCATTTGTCACCAGATTAGGTGATTTGGCAGCCGTCGCTGATATCGTCCAACTGTTATCTCTCCTTCTCCCCTCGAGGCCTTGATCTCAGACGTTCCCTCCAACACACACGGTTAGTTTCCAGCTCAATAAGTACACTAACAACTCTCTTTGTCCCTCACTTTGTTTTATTCGCCTTTTTAGCTTGTGTGTTGCTCCTGCCGGGGGATAACGGATATATTGTCTGTTTGTCCCAAGCTGTTATCTGCTGCTCGTATTATTTAGATTTTAATTAGTATTTTCCTCCTATTAAGAAAAAAACATCTAAATTAATCTTCTGTTACTCTCAACCAAGTCAGTTTGTATACGATTCTAATAAAGGACCATCATGTATTTTTGTTTTGGCCATTAATTGTCCTGGTTTCTGTATCTCCTGCTATTTCTCGCCGTGTAATCCTATCTTTCCAATAACCACGTCCCTCCGTGCCGTCTGTTCTTTTAAACGAGCAATTTAATGGCGTAATTCTCATAGTTGGAGTCAAACAATGTGATTGTTTCCACATTAAAATCATCCCAGGTCTCATTATGTGTCCTAAAAAGCTGCATTTATTAAAAGAAGAAAAGCTCCAGGTTACATTTCTTTAATTAGGAGTCTCACAGAGACTCTCTGGCTTCCAGCTTGGAGAGTAGATCAATAAAATAGACAAAGTCTTCTACGATTATATGGACAAAACCCTGAATGGAAGCTTTTAACCAAAAACAATAAATGGTTACAGTTAATGTGAGAATAGTGGGAGTTATCTCAACATAGAACGTTTCCATTGAGCAGCACAGAGTTACTTGTGTTGTGTCTTCAGACCTGGTTTATATGTATTTAAACTGGTAAATATGAATGTAAACATGACACATGAACAAATGATGCTCTGCAGACATGTGATGTTGAGTTCACACGTTTAAATATGTGTAAATGTGTTATAAGAGTCTTCTATGCAGCAGCGGGACGATGGCAAACAGTCCCAACAAGACTCTTTATTACAATTACTATAGGCTGATAAAGCTCAACACATCCATCTAGTGTTGGAGTCCAATGTCCATAAATCAATTCCTGTTGTATATTTAGTTGCAATCTGTCAATTAGATGTGTGTAGTTGTTGTGCACGACTGGCTTTAGTCTTTGCAATACTCTGTCACAGACCAAAGCTTTGGTCAAGGGGGAATTTTCAATTGTCAATTAATTCTTAATGATTACTTAAAGGTACAGAGAGATGTAGGTATATAGACTCAAGTACAACAAACAGTAAAATGCATCCAGTGACAACAGCAAACCCCAGTTAGTTCAATGAAAACTTATGATCAGTTGGTTCATGGTGAGATTTTACAGTTGAGAGATAATTTAATTCTTCAGACTGTCCTGGCTTTTAGAAGTCTAGAACTCAGTGTGGAGGGTAAGAGCTTACATTCTCCGAACATAGAAAGAGGAGACTGTAAAATATGTTGATCTTAGAAATCTCTCTCTTACAGATAATATGAGACAGATATGAGGTGCTCACAACAAACGCAAAGTGAAGGTTGCATGGTTTGTGTTTATCACGAGACACGCTAGAGAGGAGGCAGGGCTTACCTCCACGTGGAGACTTATTAGCATCAATGGCCGGAATATCCATAATTGATTGTCTGTACATGTTGTGGAAGTTTCAGATACGTGGGAGAACCAAATGCCTTCATGGCTGGGTTCATAACACCATTCGGAGTCTCTAGCAAGTCCCACGTTGGCTGAATTAATCTGGTTTACTACAGATTACAAGAAAATTCTGCTGAAATTGAATTGTAATAAATAGATAAAAAATGATGCCGAAATAACTACATAACCATGTTGACTTGGAAAAGGTATAAACTCAAGCTCTGTCAGGTCTGTCTGCAAAACCACAAACAAACAACTTTTAAAATGCTTGTTTTCTGAATGGAGTTTGGATCAATCATTCACGCCGCAGGGCACAAATTAGCATCTCAAATAGTTCAAACGAAGGCAGTGAAGAAGAAGCTTACTTACACTGAAACATGGATGTAAACAGTGAAGCTTTGGATATGTTTTTAAATGTGGTTTTGAAGACAGTGGAAATGAATTCATCACAACACTTTGCGATAGCTAAATATTAATATATAGATATATCGTGTTGAGACTCTTCACCAGGATTTTGTTATTTTGAAAGTTCAGGCTGTATTGTGAAGTTCCATCTGTATTGCCTAACAGCAGGGTTCTTCATGTCTACGCTGAGATCCCCTGTTAAGCTCATTAAATCTGAAATCTCCTGTCAGCCTCACTTCCACTGTTTCTCTCTTTCTTTCTTTCTTTCTCTACCCATTCTCTTGTCTTTCTCTCTTCTTATCTCCGTATCTGTCCATCTACATCAGCACAGGCCGACTAAGGGAAATATTCTGCATTG
The DNA here is from genome assembly GCF_900634415.1 of Cottoperca gobio. Classification (NCBI taxonomy): domain Eukaryota; kingdom Metazoa; phylum Chordata; class Actinopteri; order Perciformes; family Bovichtidae; genus Cottoperca; species Cottoperca gobio. The sequence continues at coordinate 287,236 of NW_021166920.1, read as the reverse complement.
TTCCTTCGCTCATTTTTCCCTCCATCCTTCTTCCCGCAGTTTCCCCTCCCTTTGCTTGTGGCCCTTGCATCAATAATTCACAGTCCCCTGTAGAGACAACGGCCCGGTAGACTGATTAAACACGAGAGAGCCAGAGACACAGAGAGATTGCAGAGGTGCAGGGGAGCAGGAATGATGACAAGGGAGATGAATCAATGTTTGAAACTTTGAAATGCACTAAATACAGACGGCGCAGATATGCAAGTGGCTATAAATGAATATATTGTTGATGTCACGAGACGTCCAAACCTTCTTTGAGAGGATGTTTTTATGAAGACTGTCAGGCCTGTCTTCTTAAGGTGTTGTTTTAGGCTGCAGACTTGGATTTAAGAATACCATTCGGCTAATGGATCAGATGTGAAGGCTACTGGTAATGTAAATCTTCTAAATCCTTTGTAGGATTGTGTCTGTGTGTGTGTGTGTGTGTGTGTGTGTGTGTGTGTGTGTGTGTGTGTGTGTGCCTCAATCTGTGCTCAGCCCAGCCATCCAGAAAGCCCAATATTATCCTTGTCACCAAGTAGGCGTGGGCAGCTTAACTCAGCCATCTCTGATTTACACAGCCTCACTAATGTACCGTCGTTAGGTGAAGGAAGCATCCCATTAATATTGTCTCCTCTCTTTAAATCTGCCACATCCTCTCCTTCACATTTGCCAAGCAGTCACCCATGAAGGAGCTTCTATCTTGAATCTCGCAGTGCAGTAGTTCCATTCTCTACATTTTGGATTATTTGAACAATGCAAAGGAAGCTCATGTGTGTTGAACTTTCTTCTCCGCTAAGTGGCCCAAGTCCAACACAGCTACGATGTTGCGTGACCCAGGTGCATGCTGGGTGTGCTCATGGCGGTGATGTCTGCGTTCTCTGAGGATGTTTTGCCTTCAGTGAGGTGTCTGAGAGCTTTCTACACAGCCTCATTCTGCAAAACTCTGAAGGAACGAGCACAGATGAGCTGGAGCAGTTCGAAGAGGATGCACATGACGTCCAGACAGACGAGAGGTTTAAAGTGTGTAGACAGAGATGTGTGTTCTGCCTTGGTGAGGTTTTATTCTGCTGTGGATTCTATTAGAAGTCGCAGTTATTGGATTTATGTATTTTGGTGATTTCTAGTAACCGGTTGATAGAAAGGGAATTCATTGTTTGTTTGGACATGCGGAGTCATGTTGCTGATGGGGGTCCACTAGTGTTTACATTGAGTGAAATGGACTCCTGGAGGCTCTAACTTAGCAGAATCCAAGTGGTTTTGTTTGGATGTTGTGAAATTGTGTCCCTAACTTTGATAAGGCATGAAAATATGTCATTTTATTTTTCATATGACAGACACACCCTATTTATGGCTGAGCAACACACAGAACAATAACTGTGTCTTACTTTGCTAGTTATTACATGCTTTGTGTAGGACTCCAAAGCGTATAGTGTAACGTTAGTTGGACATTTTAATACTTAATCAATGTTCGATTGGTTTGCTGGTTGCAGAGTGCCATAAAAAAACAGCGATATTGTTATAAGCATGGTCTATAATATGCACACGCGTGGGTAAATTCTATATTGCTCTTGATTGAAGAGGAAGGTTGTCTCTGGGAGCCTGGCAGCAGTCGCTACAAGGAGTTCTGATTTGGCTCCATAGAAGGCTGCAGCATTTAATGAGGGTTTAAAAACACGCACCTGCTCGGGAGACCTGCAGGCGAAGCAGAGGGATTAATATGTATCTGCAGCTGATGATAGAAAGTTATGTTTCCTTGAAGTCTTCCCTCTTCTCAAACTTGTTACTGTGATTGTTAATAATTCAGCGGTGCACACACACACACGATACAGCAAATAAATTTCAATCAGGAGAGAATTATTTTCGGAGTGAAGTAAACTGTCTTGACATGTGCACAAGTCTTTGGCGATTAGACCCCATCATGACAACATGTACTTTAGGGGAAGCTGCAAGTAGAAATAGGAACCCCCGGGGTCTCGTAAGTAGTCTTCCTGGTTGAGCTGACGCTGAGCTTCATTGCCACACACTAGTTCATACTATCAAGCCCACGTTGACATGACAGTGAGAAGTCATTGGCCCTTAATGATTCCCACCGATGCCTCGGGCTGCAGATATATTAGTGTCATATTGGGAGGAAATGGAAATCACTTCCCCCCGGGAGTTGAATATTTACCTTTATTTATGGGCCTGTGAGAATAGTAATATACTGTATCTGATATAGAAACATTATAAGCTGATGCTAGAGGCAGCGCTCACTTGTAAGACCCCATGTCGATGTGTGTGTGGGTGTATTTCGAGTGGGAAACCATAATTAAATTTGATTGACAGTAACAAAAAGTATATTAACAAATATTAAGATCAGATGTTTCCAACCTTTGTGGCGTGAGACCCATTAAAATAATAATAATAATAACTCGTCACGACTTGCATTTGTGAACTTAAAATAATTGTATGAAATAGTTTCCACAAGAAAAAACGTTTGAAATAAGTTTTCTTGTGTGAGTTTGCACTTTGTCGTTATTAACTAACTCCTGCAGACAGCTGTGGGCTTGTCAGTATTGCTGTGACTCATTACCTCATCAATAATGAGTCTGTGAGGTCATCACTGTGTGACGCTGCAGGACTCCACAGGACAGAGGACAGGACATCTGAAAAAAGAAATCCTGTTTGTGGTGGGAAAGAAAGTGTATGCACATGAAACAATAATTATTGGATGGGGAGACGTGGGTAAAAGAGTTTTAAAACAATTATCAGGTGCAGTTTTCTGTTTTGTTTAACTTTTCAGCACATCATCAACTGAGGGTGAACAAGGTCTATCTGACACATTGGACAGATTTAAAGTGAACAGGGTCTATCTGCATCACTACTTTATACAGAATTTGTATATATTTGCTGAGTCAGTGAGATCTACAAAGGTCTATCTCCACATGTTCAAGCATCATGTTAGTATCACAAAGGTCTATCTGCTGACGACCAATAGCAGGGCGGGAAATGAATCACGTGATCATTTGAAGCACAGGAAGAACTTATTCAGAACGTTTTGCTGCCGACTTTCAAATGCATTTTTCTCAAAACTGGTCAAAGTGCAGATAGACCTTGTTCACCCTCAGTTGACGACATGTTGAACCACATGAGCAGGTTAGGACGTGCCATCTGAAACTCTAATATCTATAACATTTCTTAATGCATATCTGCACATACAGTGAAGTTGGGCAACAAGAACGACTTTCAGAAAAGCCCGACGGCGATTAGCTACAGAGGTGAGAAGGTACGTGGGATTTCAACCTTTCATTCTATTCATTGAATTACTGTGTGCAGCTGAGTTCAACACAATGAACGCCTTTAAAGGGAGACTGTCTGCAAATAATGAGAACAGAACACATTCTCAATACACAAAATAGGCATGCTGAACGGAATGTATTTATACTCAAAGCGTTTTACAACACAAGCCAACCTTCACCTATTCACACACATTCATGCACTGATGGAAAACCTATCAAAGTGCAACCAGGAGTTCAGCATCTTGACTCAAGGACACTTTCTCTGGAGGAGCCTCTCAAACCAGCAACCATCCCATTACTTGACCAGCGCTTACTTCCTGCCTCGCTACACAAAGAGCTCAGTTCTTCTGCCAATGTTGGCATTGAACATTAGCACAGGACGCAAAGCATGTGCTGTAGAAGTTTCAATATGAGAATAAGGGTGGTGATGGCCTAGTGGTCTAGTGGTACACCTTCCAAACAAAACACTAGAAGGTCGGGAGTTCAATACCAGGCTGCCACCAGTGTACCCCTGAGCAAGGTGCTTAACCCTGAGCTGCTCCAGAGAGACTGACCCTGTACTTAGTTCAATGTAAGTCGCTCTGGATAAGAGCGTCTGCTGAATGACCTGTAATATAATTCCCTGCACCACATCTTTCCTCAGGTGCAGATACATATAGGTTTTTCAGTATACTTATAAAGAAAGAATATCATTTCAATGTGATCATATGCTCCATGAAGCTGACGGCTCTGTCAAAACTTTCTGAAAACAAATCTCTGAGGTTTCAATATCGTGTCAAATAAGTGGAACTACAGGTTCTGGACACATTTTTCTGCTAAATATAGAATTCATGGCCGAGCAGAGACATGCTGTCCTGCTCGTATGACAGGCCTCTGGCTCAGAATAACACATTTGTCAGTGCTTTCATACTTCTACCTGAATAATTCATTCTCTTTCAAAGTGATCCAATACGATCTAAAATGTTCAAAAGTACCGAACTCCATATTGTGCCTTTTGGTGCTTTGGAATGGCATTTCTGCTTTACTGAAGGGTTCACGCTGCCAACAACTCTCCTTAACTTCCCCTGCCCCATTATTAACACTGAGTGCACACTGTTACTTCTGCCTCCGGCTCTATTAGTGGGTTGGATTGCACCGGTGGAAGTTACACATAGCTTTGAATTCCTGGAATAAGGGAGCTGGGGAGGGTTGATGTCAAAATGTTAAGAATGGGTTATGAGCATATACGACATGCATACATAAATCCATACAGCTACTCTTCACTGTTGAACATTAAGCCAATTAAATACTTTTATCGTCTAATCTGGCAGCAGCAACAAGTCTCCAATCTTCCCTAGTGACATGGAACTCAATAGATTTGTTTGACGTTATTTCATTGTAAAGTTTTTATGCCACTAATTCGTCTCTGCACATAGACGGTGACAAAAACGTGTGACAAGTCTTCTCAGTTCTCGAAGATCTTCATTTCCTGGAGCTAACAAATGACTGTTATTACAGTCCAGGGAACTATCCTTCACACAAGTGAAATGGTACTCTGAGACCGCAGACCTTCACCAAGGCCGTTTCCGTAAGAGAGAAATAATGTGTGTATCCGCTCCCTGATTGGGATCCGCACTAAAATGTCTTCCTTGGTTTCTTCCGTGCTTCACCTTCCAGCAGCTTCATGTAAATCGGGCCGGTAGTTTTTCTGTGATCCTGCTGACAGACAGACAAATATCCTCAGTGGAGTTAATTATAGGTCACACTTTAAGAAATGTGTCATTGGGTTTTTAATAGGTACTTCCCCACTTATAAAAACATGAACATAGAATCCATTTTGCACACCACAGGGTCATTTTGGCCATCCATATTTCAGATCTGACCCCTGAATAATGTACACAAACACAGGCTGAAAATGGTGTTTCACCAAAAACTGGCTTTTCTGTGGTCTGTTACATGAAGAAGAGAGAGAAGAACTTTCAGACATCAGAAACTTATAATTTAAACATAAATGCCATTAATAATACGGCTTTTACTTAAATTGTATATTTAAATTACCTGATCTTAGAAATGTTTTATCTTTAGTATGTTTGGCAGCACAATTAGATTTACACATTTTAGAAAAGAATATGTGTAAAATGTTGTAGGCAAATATTGTGAAATAAAAATATCAGATATATTGCATTAATAAAAGTTTAACATCACATATTTAGTTATCAGCTTATGCAGAAGATTGAGAAAATATTCAATGTGATTCCCTTGTATTGTACACATCTGAGGACTGAAATTAACAGCATCACACCAGAAACAGATTTTATTTAATGAACTGAACTGATTGTGGTGCTTTGAGGCAAATATATTATATGTACATATTATATATATAATATATACACTGTATAATATATTATATATATATATATATATATATATATATACACTGTATAATATATAATATATATATATATATATATTATATATATATACAGTGTATATATATTATATATTATAAAGTATATATATATGTATACTATATACAGTGTATATATTATATATTTATATATAAACGTATGAAAAAAATAGAATTAAATAAATAGAATAAAGATTTTTTTTAAACAATTAGATTTAAAAGAATAATAATAATAACTAAAACATAAATACAAATAAAATACAAATAAAATACAAATAAAATACAAATAAAATACAAATAAAATACAAATACAAAAATATATAAAAATGAATTAAATAAATAAAAATTAAATGTGTCAATTGCAGTTAACATGGCCTGATGGTAACCATGGGAACACTGTCCCAAACATACTGTTCCTAGGTTCTGCAAGATGTTCATTAGTGTCTGAGTATCTCAGATTATTTACATTTACAAAATATTTACTTCAATATTGATGCCAGACACATTTGATATTTTTGGCAAACATATTCTCAAAGCTGAAATTCTATTTTAAAATATAATTGTGTAATATTCAAAAAGGGGAAGAAGCAAAATGTAGAAGTACACCAAACATACCAAAGGAATAAAAACTGGCAAAGTTTGTAGGCAATATTAATATTAATTAATTCTGTAAATCACACACAGTTTCTTGTCTCTTGGTATTTTGCCATCAATACTTTTTGAAAAACCACACCAATTTTCTTCCACTTACAAGATGGAGAAAGAAAAAAGTTTTATAGAACATTTTAATTGATGGCGTTAATGTTCAGTTGATACAAAGGCTGGATTTTAATTCTGCTGTTCCAAGTAGCTTTTTTTAGGCACTCAGTCAATATCAGAGAAGAGGGATGAACTCTAAATGCAGGTTTCATTTCTATCAAACTGTTGAGGCATTATCTTTCTTCTTCCAGATATTGGAACACAGCTCAACAAAGACTTAACCCAGGGAAGGTGGATCAGGACCGAGAGGCAGTACTCCGTTGATCAGGTCACAGGTTTGATCCCCTGAAGGAAATAATGAGTGCAAAACTGCTTCAAGATGTCTTGTTAAAGTGTCCTATAGAAAGACTACCCTCAGTGGGATCCTGAACCAAGGGTTACAAAGAGTAATAATGTATTAACTAAAGTTTGGGAATTAGAAATGGCAGGCACATCTTAGTTTAACCTGTTAGCATGCTAACATGTGTTAATTAGCGCTGAACCAGAATTACAGCTGAGGTTGAAGGGAATAGTTAGTTTAGTTTAGATAGTTAAAGTATTTACAATTCATCCTGAGAGGGACGTGCTAACCTCGCGGTGGGGCTCGAGGGAAGGTCAAGGGATCACTAAAGACCGTGGTGGTCCCCAGGGGATGAACATTAACATCTGTTCCAGAATTCAAAGCAATCTATCACATAGTTGAGGAGATATTTCAGTCGGGACCAAAGCGCTGGGTGCACTGACTCCATCCATGGAGCCACTAAAAAAGAAGGACAGCATTGCTGTTTTGTCCTGGGTCAAGCTCCACGAAGTATAGATTGGATACTCTTCCCATAATGCAACAGCTCCTCTTCATCACACCCTTTCATTTGGTAAATGCACATATCCTCCAAATGTCATGCCAACGTAACAATAGTGTCCTGAAGACGAGGGAACCAGATTGAAAACAGATTGGACAAAGACAGAAACCCTATTCTGTCTCTGATGTGATGAGTAAAATGTTTCGCTTTAAGTCATGTGATATATTGAGCTATCTGCTGTTTAAAACTTGTTAAAATATTTCCTTTATTATCCTTTCTGAGTGTTTAAATGCAGTAAAATAAATCAAAAGGATCACTTTATTAACAGTTGTTAAATAAGGCAAGATCCATATAAAATGTAAAACAATATCTATTGAGGTTAGCAACAGAGAAGAGTTCTGCCAATCAAACTCCATCGATGTGAAGCGTCTTCATTAAGCCTAGGACCAGATGATGAAGGAACCTTATGAAGGAACCAGATGAAGGAACCTTATGAAGGAACCCTATGAAGGAACCAGATGAAGGAACCTTATGAAGAAAACAGATGAACGAACATTATGAAGGAACCAGATGAAGGAACCTTATGAAGAAACCAGATGAATGAACATTATGAAGGAACCAGATGAAGGAACCTTATGAAGGAACCCTATGAAGGAACCTTATGAAGAAACCAGATGAACGAACATTATGAAGGAACCAGATGAAGGAACCTTATGAAGGAACCCTATGAAGGAACCAGATGAAGGAACCTTATGAATGAATCCTCTGGAGTCTAGACGATGGTCTTGGTGAAGTAGAGCCAGCAGATGGTGGATTGAAACTTTCAGTTAAATCTCACGGGACATCCTGGAGGTGAAGATGGAGATGTTGAGGAGTTGGGTGGCAAAATAGAACATGTGAAAGTCAAAATGACATTAATATTTAAAGACGAAAAAAACCAGGGATGGATTGGCTTTAGGGATGCGGGCAGAAGCTAACATAACGTGCACAGATTAGGTAGCATTCATTTTAAAAACAGGCACAAAGGATATAATCAGCCAATCCAGGCTCTGTTTTTTAGACATGTATTCTACAAGAGAAGTAGCGAACTGAGAAGCTCTGTCTCCGCCAACGAGTGAAGATGCAGTTACATCTATGTCTGTCAAAAATGTCATCACTTCATCATTTTATCCTGTTATACATTTCTGTGAAATTGTCATAATTAGCGTTTGAATTCTTGAGTTACGGCTGAAAACAGGCTTTGTGAGGTCACAGAGGCCTTGACCTTTGACCAGTTCATCTCTCCTACCAAGTGGATGTTTGAGCCGGAGTGACATAATGCCTCCGGCCACGGCTGAAGCATAAAACCAGGAAAAGAAACGAGATGTTAAATGAACCCACAGACAAACTTCAGTGTCATTTGACACCAAAGAAGTCCAAAGGACTCGTCACTAGTGCTGACTGAAAGCAACCAAACCAGCCTTCATGTAAAATGTAAGAAAATGGAGGCTGGAGATGATGCAGATGCAGATGCCTCCACTGCATTCTGCCATGAGCCCCCCTGCCTTGGCATAGCAGGTGTGCTGTAGCTGGCAGGATACCTCTTGTCTCTCACATCTCCTCCGTGCCAACAGGGCTTCAGAGGTTCACCGGGCCCCCAGGCAGCGCTTGTATTCCAGGCAGGAGGCGGAGACAGCTTCAGACATTTGCTCCTGGAGGGTAAACACCTGTTGAGAAAAATATAGAAAATAAAAATAAAAACTGCCAACAGAAATGTGCATTAATACTTTTTTTTTAGCAGCACTGATTTTCATTCTTGAAATTGTTGACCTCTGGGAAACTTCAGTGAAGTTGTTGGTTTGGTTGTTTGCTCCCTCGAGGTCATCTTGCACATCACTTCTGCACACACAAACATAGTGTATCTGGACCTGTTGTTTTTAAATGCCCAGATACATTGACAGTTAAATAATATAAGATTCACAAACAGTCAAACAGTCAAATACAGATCAAGTCGGCCTAAAATATACAGCAAATTACTTTTAGAAGCAGGTTTGAATAACTCATCCATATGATCAAAGATGAAGACTTGTGTCTTCCACACATTGTCTCTTTCTACATGTAGACGTCCCTCTGGTGCCGTCACTCATCCTGGCGTCTAACAAGCAGTTACACAGCACTTTTACAAACAGCTCATGTCTTATTCATCTCATAGTTTATGAAGTGAGAGAATCTTCGAAGGAGAGATCTAACCTTCAATATGAGTTTATTTATTAATCTAGAATCAACCGGAGACAAAGTGTAGCGAGCAGTCAGAGCTGCAGAGTGGACTGCTCGTATTAGTGAGATTATTAATGAGTCCTGAAGAGCTTCTCCCAGTCAGCACTTTCTACACATCACAGAAAAGAACGTGTGTGCAGTTTACGCTGAGCTTTTATCCACTCATTCATATTTACACTGATACAATACCTATATAATATAATGCTGGTCATACAAAGCACTTTAGTCACGAGTGATGGATGAAGCCGTTAGTCGGTGGATTGATTAAACATGAAATAGCTGCAAATCACAGGAAATAATTGTGAATGATTCAGACTTAGAACTCCACTAGTGTCTCATTTAATTAAAGAAATCACTAGTGCTGAACTGTTCACCATCAGAACATACCTGCATCACAACAACATCAGAAGGTTTAGGTTTGTAGTTCAGGGTGGATCATCCATAAGAGCTGCTGGCCCTTTGCTCTCAATGATTTCTTTAATGAGTAGTTATGATGACCTTCAGAAGGGCCGGATGAGCCATGTGACCTGCAGGGCTGCTATCTGCTGGTTCAAAATAACAGATGTCACTGAATAGACACACATACACACACTTCTTCTGACGGTGCAGAGGTCTGGCCTTCTGCCCTGCTCGGGACTGGAATGACATTTACTTTAGAACAGATCAATAGCTGTGACCAATGAAGGGAGAATTAACTTTAGCATTATGAAATTAATAAACCAGCCAGAAATAATAAACCCAGACCTTCATGAAGGTTATAATGTTCAGATTTAAACTGTTTCAGAAAGCCTATATGTGTCAGTACATCAGTTCATATCACAGACTGATACTGCGCTGACTGCACACAGCTCTGAGTGGACGTTAAGTCTGTTGACGTCTGGTTCCCCCCCGAGGGCTTTGGGGTTAACTCTAACCCTAACCCTTAGTCGAAAATGCATCAACATCCATAGTTTTCTTTTCTAAAAAGCTTCTTTAGAAGCAACGTTTTTCTTCCATATCACCACCTAAATGCTGTCAGAACGTCAGTCAACGCTACACAGCTGAAAGTTTCCAAAGACCAAACGCTTTGAAGGTCTGGGAGTTCTTCAAATGATCCCAAAACAAAAAGGTATTTTTAATTGTTTTATCATGTTGGTGTTAAAATAATCTATAATGAACAATGTCTTATTCATTACGTTTACAAATAGGGGCCCTATTGTATGATCCATACCATATGTGCATAACAGAATATGTTTTGACATGACATGAGATCCATGCCCTAAGGAAGTTAAGGGGACCCCTCAATGGTCATGAGGAAGTGACCGCCACATCTAGAATAGATAACCTTTGGGCCATGAGTCTGGGGCAATGTCATGTATTTTAATGTATGACAAGGTTTGTGTGTTCATTTAGGACTCAGATATATATATAAGGTTTAGATTCTCTTTGTCAGAGGACTCTACACGACTGTATGCTTGGAAAGCAGGTAGTGTTACCATTAATGTTATTTGTTGTACAACAAAATAATATTTAATCAACTATATCTGTGTTTGTGTTTTATTGATTCCTCTCTGTTTCATACCACAATGTTGTGAGCGATACATATCCACGGCATTGGAGTTCCAGTTTAAACCTACAGTTTTTCACTTAAATATTTGTGTTAGTGCTACACTCACTGTCATAAACCTGGCTCCCCCGCACCTGACCGTCCAGAACATATACAAGAGCAACAAATACATATTTGTATATGTGCAGTGAGCACAGGTCAGGCCACTGTATGAGCCGGTTAGTCTTTTATCTCAGTCTCCTCCAGGCTCAGAAAACTGCTGTGAGCAGCAACATTAGATCATTAAATCATGATTGCAGAGTTATCTGCTGTCACTTAATGCAGATGAAATCACATTTGAATACCCACAGTACAAGACACAGGATTAGATTAGTCCAGATACAAACTGTACTCATGAGAGCATCAAGTCTGCATCACCTGAAGGAAAAAGACAAAACTGAATGTAGGCGTCTCTGCAGCCTTGTCAACATGTGCTGAGAATTATTTATGAATGAAGTGAAAACACTTGTTTTCAAGATGTTAAAGACAATCAAATAACTCCAGTAAAGAATGAAACCAACATAAAATCACCATGAATATAAGAAACACAAATTGGACTTCTACACCTGTCGGCTTGTTGTAAACAGCTGGATGTGTAACGGAAGAAACAAAAACGCTTGTATTACTCAAATGTTGATATTTGTAGTATTTGCTTCACTTCATTGGCTCACTATCATATCAGATCACACTTCATGGTGCTTTTGCTGATCTTTTTAAACCTTGCTCACCATCCTGTGCTCTCAGACGACTCATGTCTGTCCTCTGGCTGCAGAGCTCCTTCCTCTGAATGCTGACGTCACACAGTAGATAACAATCCAAACTGTTTCTCATTAACTTTGCATCAGTTGCTTATTCTTTGGTTACTTCAGGCCTTGTAGCCGTTACTATTATCCATCCGGCCGGTCGGTGTCCGTCTCAGTAAACTGTTGAGTCTTGTACTCGTCCATCTCTCTAACTCTCTGTGTGTTGCTGTCCCACAAGCACCAAGCTGGGCCCATCTCTCTTTGTCTCTCTGTTTTCTCCTTGTCCTGGACCATCGGCCGTCCTACTCTTGTCTCTCTCTCCTTTCTCTCTCCTCTTGTGTCTCTCTCTCTCCTCTTGTCTCTCTCTCTCCTCTTGTCTCTCTCTATCTCCTCTTGTCTCTCTCTCTCCTCTTGTCTCTCTCTCCTCTTGTCTCTCTCTATCTCCTCTTGTCTCTCTCTCTCTCTCCTCTTGTCTCTCTCTCTCTCCTCTTGTCTCTCTCTCCTCTTGTCTCTCTCTATCTCCTCTTGTCTCTCTCTCTCTCTCCTCTTGTCTCTCTCTATCTCCTCTTGTCTCTCTCTCTCCTCTTGTCTCTCTCTATCTCCTCTTGTCTCTCTCTCTCCTCTTGTCTCTCTCTCCTCTTGTCTCTCTCTATCTCCTCTTGTCTCTCTCTCCTCTTGTCTCTCTCTAGCTCCTCTTGTCTCTCTCTCCTCTTGTCTCTCTCTCTCCTCTTGTCTCTCTCTATCTCCTCTTGTCTCTCTCTCCTCTTGTCTCTCTCTAGCTCCTCTTGTCTCTCTCTCCTCTTGTCTCTCTCTCTCCTCTTGTCTCTCTCTATCTCCTCTTGTCTCTCTCTCTCCTCTTGTCTCTCTCTCCTCTTGTCTCTCTCTATCTCCTCTTGTCTTTCTCTCCTCTTGTCTCTCTCTATCTCCTCTTGTCTCTCTCTCTCCTCTTGTCTCTCTCTCCTTTTGTCTCTCTCTCTCCTCTTGTCTCTCTCTCCTTTTGTCTCTCTCCTTTGTCTCTCTCTCCTCTTTTCTCTCTCCTCTTGTCTCTCTCTCCTCTTGTGTCTATCTTCTCTTGTCTCTCTGTCTCCTTTTGTCTCTCTCCTCTTGTCTCTCTCGTCTTGTCTCTCTCCTCTTATCTCTCTCCTCTTGTCTCTCTCCTCATGTCTCTCTCCTCTTGTGTCGCTCTCTTCTTGTGTCTCTCTCCTCTTGTCTCTCTCCTCATGTCTCTCTCCTCTTTTCTCTCTCCTCTTGTCTCTCTCTCCTCTTGTGTCTATCTTCTCTTGTCTCTCTGTCTCCTTTTGTCTCTCTCTTCTTGTCTCTCTCCTCATGTCTCTCTCCTCTTGTCTCTCTCCTCTTATCTCTCTCCTCTTGTCTCTCTCCTCTTGTCTCTCTCCTCTTGTCTCTCTCCTCTTGTCTCTCTCCTCTTGTCTCTCTCCTCTTATCTCTCTCCTCTTGTCTCTCTCCTCATGTCTCTCTCCTCTTGTGTCGCTCTCTTCTTGTGTCTCTCTCCTCTTGTCTCTCTCCTCATGTCTCTCTCCTCTTTTCTCTCTCCTCTTGTCTCTCTCTCCTCTTGTGTCTATCTTCTCTTGTCTCTCTGTCTCCTTTTGTCTCTCTCTTCTTGTCTCTCTCTCTCCTCTTGTCTCTCTCCTCGTGTCTCTCTCTCTCCTCTTGTCTCTCTCCTCTTGTCTCTCTCTCCTCTTGTCTCTCTCCTCTTCTCTCTCTCCGCTTGTCTCTCTCCTCTTGTCTCTCTCTCCTCTTGTCTCTCTCCTCATGTCTCTCTCTCTCCTCTTGTCTCTCTCCTCTTGTCTCTCTCTCTCCTCTTGTCTCTCTCGTCTTGTCTCTCTCCTCTTATCTCTCTCCTCTTGTCTCTCTCTCCTCTTGTTTCTCTCCTCATGTCTCTCTCCTCTTGTCTCTCTCGTCTTGTCTCTCTCCTCTTATCTCTCTCCTCTTGTCTCTCTCCTCATGTCTCTCTCTCCTCTTGTCTCTCTCCTCTTATCTCTCTCCCCATGTCTCTCTCCTCTTATCTCTCTCCCCATGTCTCTCTCCTCATGTCTCTCTCTCCTCATGTCTCTCTCTCCTCTTGTCTCTCTCCTCTTGTCTCTCTCCTCTTGTCTCTCTCTCCTCTTGTCTCTCTCTCCTCTTGTCTCTCTCCTCTTGTCTCTCTCCTCTTATCTCTCTCCTCTTGTCTCTCTCCTCATGTCTCTCTCTCCTCTTGTCTCTCTCCTCTTATCTCTCTCCCCATGTCTCTCTCCTCTTATCTCTCTCCTCTTGTCTCTCTCCTCATGTCTCTCTCCTCGTGTCTCTCTCCTCTTGTCTCTCTCCTCTTGTCTCTCTCCTCTTGTCTCTCTCCTCTTGTCTCTCTCCTCTTGTCTCTCTCCTCTTGTCTCTCTCCTCTTGTCTCTCTCCTCGTGTCTCTCTCCTCTTGTCTCTCTCCTCGTGTCTCTCTCCTCTTGTCTCTCTCCTCTTGTCTCTCTCCTCTTGTCTCTCTCCTCGTGTCTCTCTCCTCTTGTCTCTCTCCTCTTGTCTCTCTCCTCATGTCTCTCTCTCCTCTTGTTTCTCTCCTCTTGTCTCTCTCCTCATGTCTCTCTCTCCTCTTGTCTCTCTCATCTTGTCTCTCTCCTCTTATCTCTCTCCTCTTGTCTCTCTCCTCATGTCTCTCTCTCCTCTTGTCTCTCCTCTTATCTCTCTCCTCTTGTCTCTCTCCTCATGTCTCTCTCTCCTCTTGTCTCTCTCCTCTTATCTCTCTCCTCTTGTCTCTCTCCTCATGTCTCTCTCTCCTCTTGTCTCTCTCCTCTTATCTCTCTCCCCATGTCTCTCTCCTCTTGTCTCTCTCCTCATGTCTCTCTCTCCTCATGTCTCTCTCTCCTCTTGTCTCTCCTCTTATCTCTCTCCTCTTGTCTCTCTCCTCATGTCTCTCTCTCCTCTTGTCTCTTTCCTCTTGTCTCTCTCCTCACGTCTCTCTCCTCTTGTCTCTCTCCTCATGTCTCTCTCTCCTCTTGTCTCTCTTCACTTGTCTCTCTCCTCTTGTCTCTCTCCTCTTGTCTCTCTCTCCTCTTGTCTCTCTCCTCTTGTCTCTCTCCTCTTGTCTCTCTCCTCATGTCTCTCTCTCCTCTTGTCTCTCTTCACTTGTCTCTCTCCTCTTGGTCTCTCTCCTCTTGTCTCTCTCTCCTCTTGTCTCTCTCCTCTTGTCTCTCTCCTCTTGTCTCTCTCCTCTTGTCTCTCTCCTCTTGTCTCTCTCCTCTTGTCTCTCTCCTCACGTCCCTCTCCTCATGTCTCTCTCTCCTCTTGTCTCTCTCTCCTCTTGTCTCTCTTCACTTGTCTCTCTCCTCTTGTCTCTCTCCTCATGTCTCTCTCTCCTCATGTCTCTCTCTCCTCTTGTCTCTCTCCTCTTGTCTCTCTCCTCTTGTCTCTCTCTCCTCTTGTCTCTCTCTCCTCTTGTCTCTCTCCTCTTGTCTCTCTCCTCTTGTCTCTCTCCTCTTGTCTCCCTCCTCATGTCTCTCTTCACTTGTCTCTCTCCTCATGTCTCTCTCTCCTCTTGTCTCTCTCCTCATGTCTCTCTCCTCATGTCTCTCTCTCCTCTTGTCTCTCTCCTCTTGTCTCTCTCTCCTCTTGTCTCTCTCCTCTTGTCTCTCTCCTCCTGTCTCTCTCTCTCTCTCTCTCTCTCTCTCTCTCTCTCTCTCTCTCTCTCTCTCTCTCTATTTGTGCTCTACTTTCCTTTGTCCTTCATTTCTCTTTTAAATTATAGTCAATTGAAACATTCTTAAACTTTCTAAAATGTTAATCTTCTCTAATAAGCACTAAAATCTCAGAGGTCATCCTGTGTGCACTTCTCTTAAATTAGAGTGTCCTTCATTGGAGCAACTTCATCAAGTGCAGCAATAAAAAACTCAAAACATGTGATCAATTCTCACTTCATGTTCAAACATCTGAGCTCTCTCATGTTCTGTACATGTGAGTCTAACAGAGACATGAACCTCATTACATCATATCCCTGCTCATATTATAAACATATTTAACAATATACGCTCAAAATAATTAGGGCTGTTAATCGGTTAAAATATCTAATCAAGATTAATTGCATGATTGAATCATTTATCTTTGCCCAACACTTATCTTTACCTTCATCCATGTGAGCTGAGAGCTGCTGCAGGATGTTCTGCAGAGATCAGCCTCTGTTCATCGGGTCAAGGTGGTGAATCTGTGTTATTAGCACGTTAACTTTGACAGCCAGAAATAACAACAAAGAAATCAACGTATTCATATATTTATATTAAAATCCAATGAGCTACTACCAACCAATTCCACCCAATAATATCATGACATGCATCTGTGTGTGGACCAACAGTCCTGTATTATAAGCCCTAAGTTTTAATATATATTCAATACTCATAATACAACACATATGTAATAAAAGGATGTTGACTAAAGGCTGTTAACATCGACTAACGCTGCTGCCAGCGCTCAACAGACACCTGCCGCCATCTTAGAAGCTGCAGTGAGAACTTAAGTGTGTTGGAGACACAGCAGGAGCTCTGGATGTCAACCCGTTGCTTCTCCATCCAAGAGAAAGAGACTGAATTATTAGCAGTGCTGTGCTTCTTCAGATCACTATATTCTGAATATAGTGAATAATATTTGCATTGGCTCATTCGAAATGTGAAGCCATGTAGATTGTTGTACATATGGATGTCAAGGAATCACTCAAGACATTCGGGTTCATACCACCATGGATATCTGCACCAGAGCTCGTGGAAATACATCCAACACCTTCAAAATATTTCATTAAATTGACTAACAGTGCAGGAAAGTAGGGTTCTGCTTCCTCTGAGACCATGAGTGTGAAATATCAAATGCTTGTGGTCAGATTCAGTGGACGTTAAGATAAACTGTGCAGTGGTCCTGGAAGAAAGTACAGAACACTTGACATCTTGGCAAGAAGGGACACACACGCTGACAGATGCGGCAGAAGAAGAGACAGAAAGTAAGAGATTCAGACTTTGGCTCAGATTTACTGAGAGTTGGATGCAGAGTCACATCTTGGCTGGTGTGTCCAGCTCCTCTTGGCCCTCTCTGTGGATGAGAGGAGACAGACAGCAGGCTGGAGCGGAAAAACAGAGGAGAGAGTGTGTGTGTGTGTGTGTGTGTGTGTGTGTGTGTGTGTGTGTGTGTGTGTGTGTGTGTGTGTGTATGTGTGTGTGTGTGTGTGTGTGTGTGTGTGTGTGTGTGTGTGTGTGTGTGTGTGTGTGTGTGTGTGTGTGTATGTGTGTGTGTGTGTGTGTGTGTGTGTGTGTGTGTGTGTGTGTGTGTGTGTGTGTGTGTGTGTGCAGCCGGCGGGGACGATAACAGCTGAATCAGGGAGAAATACGGCCAAAAGTAGGAGCCGCCCTCACCTAATGAAGCACCATAAATACAACAGACAACTTCCCTTTCTACCTCCCTCCCCCGTGACTCTCTGTTTTGGAAACAGCACACACATTTACAAAGTTCTATATTCAGCAGCTGCCTTTACAGTATCAGCTTTACTGCATATAATACTATTCCATGGCAACATGCCAGTCTGGTGCCGGGACGCTCGAGCACTCTGGCAAATACTGATGAGATGTGAGCGGCTGCGTTCTCATGCAGCTGCGCCTGAACGCATCCTTACGCAACGCTGACACCTGCTGGCCAAGCGACACCTGATTGGCACAAGAATAAAATGTGTGTTTGCTTTCAGGCTCGTGGTCGAGAGACATTAAGAGTGCACATTGTTAAGGGTTATATTAGGAGGATGTACTCGATCCACTCGAGTTACACAGTTTTGGTTAACAGCCAAAAGAGCTGCGGGGGAAATACTTGAATCTTTATTTATTAAGATAAAGCACCTGACAGTTTAATCCTGAATCTCTTTGCGTCAAAATGTTTGAACATCATTTAGAATTTAAATGGATGCAAATGAAGAAACTCTGCAGCTCCAGTCTTTTAAGATCATCAGTCAGTTAAACGTAAATATCAAGACTACAAACACAACTAGAGGACGACACACACAGCAGACATACGCAGGAGTCTTCATGAGGACAAAGATGTCAGACAGTCAGGCCAACAGCTCAGAGCAGCGTGGATTATTTAAAGTATGACAGGCCGTGTCTTTAAGGCGTATATAAAGTGAAGAACCAGGATGTTGCAAATTGTCTTAAAGACAAAGGGAAGGTATAGATGTAAAGGCACAATCGTCACATGACAGAGATGTTGATACAATCCTGATTTAACTTCCACTTCCTGCTCCGTCTGTCTCCAAGCTTTGTTTAGAAAGTGTTGCTATTTTGTGGCAAAACTTAACATGTAATCTGTCTCGGGTCACTAAGTGAAATCCAAGCATGAAATTCATCTTAAATTTAGCAGCTTTTCAAGTCCGGACGACTCGACTTCACAATAAATCTGCTGAAAGTGAATAAATGCTTCTCTGGTAAAGTTTCTGTCCTTGACTGTGTGAATGTGACTCTGACGGGCTTTTTGTGCTGAGCCGCTCACTTCACCAGCTTTATCCCTTTCATTGGCCGTTCCTCCCAAATCAGCAAATTTAGCTTTATCGACTGACGCGAAGCATCGGCTTAACATTAAAGGATATATTTCTCAGAGATTGAAAAGCATAATCCCTAAAGTCTTAGCACTATTAGCCAACATAAAACACATCTGAAAAGTTTCTCTCCTTTTCTTTTAAAGAACAAAGAAGAAGAGTTCTTTGTGTCGTCACGATGTGTTCAGGGATCACACAATACGATTTCATTGATTGTCAACGGAGCTTGATAAAGGTCCCTAAACGCATCTTCAAAACCTTTTTCTTTCCCTTGATTTTCAAGGGTAAAATAAGAATCGTAATAATTAACCTGGTGGAGTGTATATTAATGTGTTGAATATATAAGTGCTGCAGTTTTAAACAAAATGTCATTTCAGTTGTGATAATATTTTGCTGAGATTTGAACATGTCACTATTAATACTAACTAAATGTGTACAGGTAGCCTTTGTCTTCTCTGGAGAAACTAACGGATATTTACAACAGATGAATCACTTACAGATGAATCACTTACAGATGAATCACTTACAGATGAATCACTTACAGATGAATCACTTACTGAAAGTGTTGAAACTAACACCAGAGCTTCTCCTGAACCGCCTGAGATAATTGTTCTCCATGTGTTGGATGCTGACAGTATTTCCTCAACCTGTTCTCCTGCCAGCCTGTTTCTCTCCATCTGTCCGTCTCCTCTTCCTCTCCGTAACGTGCAGACCACAGTTGGCTCCTCTTCCCTCCTGCTCTTCCCCCGGCAGATTGTTTGTCATATAAAGACTACGAGCCAGAACTTAATCCTCCATAGATGGAGTCAAGTGAATAATCAAGTAATAAGTATCAATGTGTTGAAGGAGCTAGCTTACTTTAGCTGTGCTCGGAGTCACCAGGGGTCCTAATCCAACGTCTTCTGTATCTGTTGTTACCAATATAACGTAATTACCACTTGTTTAAAGTTACAGTACATAACTATGTTACTACGTTAGTAAGTACACGTCCTGTTTTTACTGTATTTGAACCCAAAACACAATCTTTTCCTGAAACTAACCGAGTAGTTTTACTGCTTAAACCTAATCAAGACCTTCACAACGATAATAAAACGGCCACATAAGTCGTTTTGTCAGATTAGGCCTGAGGATGTGTTGTTTTTACTATATTTAAGTAATATATTTACTATCTGACAATCTAGTAACTCACATAAAAAGTGACCCCATTATGGAACAGATGGATCGACAACCACAGCTGATATGAGACAATCGATCAATGCTCAGTCTGTTTAAGATTTGATATTCTCTTAGATTAAACAAGCTAATGAGACAATATCCCACAAACATTCATATATCTACAGAGAACTGAAAGAGCCAGCACTCAACACTCAGACGGCTTCTCTTCTCCACATCACGTCAAAGTAAAAGTGATCTTCTGGTTATGAGCTAAGAGTCGTTTTATTTCCAATGAACTTACTACAGTTACTGACATTTAACGGTGAGTAATTACACACAAAGCGTTCTGCGTGCTGTTTCAGTGATGGAGTATGAACGAGTTTGAGAGACAACAATATTTAAGCATGTAATAAATACAGAACTGTTTACAAATCTGCAGGTTTCATTTATGGGTCAAACTATTGAGGAAATTTCACTTGGTTTTCTGGTCGTAGGCCAATAATAACTGCGTATTACTACATAGTATAGTACGTCAAAAACACGGGGGGGGGTCCCCTTTCCTGTCTGTCATTAGGAACAAGAGCGCAGAAAAAAATTCATTCTTAAAAAGAGAAAAAGTCACAGTATGTTATAAAAATGTCATAAAATGTCCAAATAAAGTCATCGTATGTCTTGTGTCGTAAACACATTCATTAAATATCAAGAAGTAGATGAAGTCATGAAACACTTTATATTATAGCATTTCATAAAAAAGACACAAAGTCACAGCAGAATATGTTTTTATTTAAATGTTTCCCTCGTACATGATTTTTAAAAAAGGTTTTTAAAAATCAATAAAACGTCGAGGCCATTTAATAGAAAGTTGCCACAAAGTTTAATCTGCTGCAAAGTTCCTGCAGCTAAAACAAAAACCGTTACTCAGTTTAGAGATGAGATCAATAATAATATTCTTTGTTTTATTAATGCAAAAGTAAGTTTGTTGCTTTATATGTGCAGCTCATCGCTCTGGCAACTAATCACATACTTAGTTTCCACTGATATCTGTAAAGTCTCATTGATTTATATCGTTATATTCAAACACAGGGGTTGATTGGTTGAAGTCGTCTACGTTTGGATTTTGGGTTAAATGCATCCAAATGTAATTGTTCTGCTGATATGCAGCTGCAAACATCGTGCGGACAACTTCAAGGAAAATGATCCATTATTATGATACAGTAGAAATCAATATTTCACCGTTTTTGCCAAAGACAGTGCAGGTATGTGGAGTCTTCCTTCTTGTCGTGCTTTTCCTGCAAAGCTGATGAAAACATTTCAGCTCATCAACGCTCATCAACGCTCATCAACGCTCAACGCTCATCAACGCTCATCAACGCTCATCAACGCTCAACGCTCATCAACGCTCATCAACGCTCATCAACGCTCTCCTCCGCACCAGCTAATTGGCTTCTTCGTGACGCTGTACACCTTGAAGTCAGAGTTGAACAAATAGTGTCTTGGACAAAATGTGTGCTGATCCATTTTATTGAGCTCGCGTATGGAGCGTGGAATGGATCGGACAGGTACCCGGGGAATAGGCTAACATTAGCATGCTAGCTCTCTCACACAAAGGCCCGTTAGTGGGCAACAGACTGAAGGGTGATCGACACGAGGTGATCCGGGGAAGAGTAAGTGCTCGGCTACTAAACTGAGAGACGGGTGGCATTGGACCCATCCAATAAAACGGTTCTCCCGCACAGGTTGGATTGCATCCCCCCCTCTCTGAATCCCCAGTAAAGTGATAATGGATCCCTTCACGTCAAGCTTCAGATGAAACACTGACTCTGCGCGTCTTCACAGCGTTCGCTCGGCTGACCTGGTGATGATCTCGTGATGATCTCGTTTGCGTTTGTTTATTGCCCGTTTCCCGTTGTGTGTTCGCTATGACTGCTTTTGAAAGGGATTGTTTCTAATACGTTCATGAATTGTTAAGAGTGGAACCTTAAAACGCCCCGACTTACATTCATCAAGTCACTCATTGATCTCCGGCTCTGCATCGAGGAACATTCCTATTTCCATTGTTCTGCGAGCGAACTCTTTGTGAGCTGACGGCAGACGGAGACTTTGATTGAAATGCTACCAAAGCAATCAGTTGTTACAGACGACCATATTAAGGCCATCGGGCGTTTGAAAAACAATTATGACTGGAAGGGTGACTCTTTCTGAACTATTGAACCAATTTGATTGAAAAGCCTCGCCATTAATAGCGGGCCGCCGTGCGGGGTGTCCCGCAGTGGTTGTGTGAGCGTTGTTGTAAAAGCCATTTAAAATCTCACTCGGCGACTTCCTGCTGGTGATAATCCACAAAACTGTCAATACGCTGCCAATGTGAGGCTTTAACATTACAAAAATAGCAGAATTAAAATAGTATAAATAACATTGGAGATCATGCCTCGTATCTGTATCTGTGCCGTACTTAACGACCCCCTGAAACCACGTTCATCACCACTCTTGTTTTAAACTCTCAGAGTTGAAAGCATGAGATCTACAAGGGGCCCCTGTGGCCCTTCAGCTGGTTTACTCCCTTTGCTACACATTCTTCAGAGTCTTCCCGTTTCATCAACAAACCCGTTTGTTAAGTTTTATGAAATCTATCAGTTTTTCTTAGTCAATCAATTTGTTCCGAATGACTTCATGACATTTTGTTTAGATTGTTTTTATACCTGTATATTGTATATTGTGTATTGTATATTGTGTATTGTATATTGTGTATTGTATACCTGTATATTGTATAACAGTCCAAAGCAGCCTCATGTAAACATTATGATGTCATCTGCATAATAAAGCTTAAACTTCCTCCAGTTTGTCTGGTAATTATCTTTGACACAGAATCAAGCTTAAATGTAAAAAGTTAAACCCACACGTCACTTGTTTATAACATCTTTATTTAAAAGGATTTACAACACAAACTGGCACCACTTAATTTAAATGGCATCTTTTTCTTTTTTTTAATCCTTACTTCTTCTGCACAACGTTGTATTTCTGTACAAACAAACGTCATAAAACAATTGTTAAGGTCTAACATCCTGGCAGTTCAGCAGGATTGTGATCTTTGATCAGATGACGCTCTGGGAGCAGAGTGACCATCACAGTATGGAAGTGGACAGAGACCCAACACCGCCGTTTAGTTACCTTCACTACAAAAACTCACAACTGGGAGGAGGACCATCGAACAGCTTTAGAAAACCAGCGGGGAAACGCAAACAAAAGGTTGAAGTCGTCCGTTACAACAAAGAGAGTTTAGCTTGACGTCCTCGATGGTTTGTGTTAATCCGAGAGGAATAACACAAACCATCACTCCGTTTATCTGGATGATTGACTGCTGCAGACTCATCATATAAAAACATCTGTAAGTTATTCATACAGTATGGACCAAAACTTTATTTAGTTTTCTCGGGTCACATGAAAACATTGACTTCCTGCGTCTCTCTCTCTCACACACACTCTCACACACACACACACACACACACACACACACGGGTTTGACCCTTGACGCTTTGAAATATGGTCCATATGGATCAGAATGCGGCTGCAGAACAAAGACATGATGTGGCGTTCGCGTCGCATCTCTTCGTGAGTGGATTAAATATGTTCTTCCTTGGCTTTTGACATTTAAGGTGTGAAGCACCACTGAACGAGTCGTTGCTGTGCATCAACATGGAAGAAAGACAAACTAAGTAGGTGAGCTCACAAGTGTGTCATCGTCACATGTGACGCCGCTTTGACACTTGACATTACTTTGGGGGGGGGGGGGGGACAAGGTGTGGCTTCCCTCTCGGCTCAACTGCAACGTTGGTTGTAAAAAGGAAGCGAACTGATAACGTGACTTCTTCTCTGGCAGGATTAAACGTAGGCCATGAAGATGCCAGATGTTTGATGATCAACTCTTAATGTGAACTCAAACTCAGGCTCAATGTAAAACTACTGAACACAGTCCACTGAGTGGAGGATCCACCCTGGTGCGTTAATGAAAGTCAGCTGGAGGTGAACACAAGAGGAGAACATGAGAACATTTAAATTGAGGGTGGAGACAGTGGAGGAAGGGAAAGTGACCGACGCCTCTGCTGGCCGAGGAAAACAGTTAATGCTATGAAATAAGTTACGATTACAAACGAGATGGACGCGCCCAAAACGTCTCTTAAAATAGAAAAGGTTAGATATTGTTGACGACTGCAAAACAACTCAAACTAAATAAAACCTCAACATCTTCAGCAGCCCACAGATGACACCAATAAAGATTTAAAAGGTCTTAATGTGGAGGGGGGAAAAAATCACTCTTTCATGATGAAAATCTTTGAATTCTCTTTTTATAGTAAAGAAAATGTGCGTTGAGGGGCGTGTAGTCGCTTCCCCTCCCCGAGGAGGAGCGGAGAGAGATGAGATGACGTGCTTTAGGCGGTGCCCGCTGCTCCTGCAGGCACCGCTGTAGAGATTGTTGCAGCGTTCAGGCCTTTCCCTCGGTGTCTCTGACCGCCTCTCCGGCGTCCTCCACCTCCCGACTTGAGCTGCAGACAGACAGGAACACCACCGTCAGCCAGATGTTAACAGGAACAGGAAGTGTCTCATGCGTGTTTTGGAATTTAAAACAGGTAAAGAGTTTACAAGACATCATATAATCATTATTATACTACTACACCTTTTGTCCTGTGTCTTGTACAAGTGTTGCCTTCAATAGAAGGTTTGGTTGTCATATGGAAAATTGTTCTTGTAATTGATCGCAGGTCCTGATACCTTTTTGTTTAAAATGCGTGTTAGCTTTGAATTGCTAAACACGTGACCGGGGAGAACACTTCGTTAGTGTAGAGTAAGATCTAAGCGCCAACAGGGAACAACAACGGAGCACAAAGTTCAACGGTTTCCGCTCAGTAACTTCTCAGGGTTTCTACCAGAGAACTTGTTGGTACAGTTTATGTGACGACGACACGGCCGTCAGGTTTACA
The DNA here is from genome assembly GCF_900634415.1 of Cottoperca gobio. Lineage (NCBI taxonomy): Eukaryota > Metazoa > Chordata > Actinopteri > Perciformes > Bovichtidae > Cottoperca > Cottoperca gobio. The sequence continues at coordinate 262,742 of NW_021166920.1, read as the reverse complement.
ATACGCTCGCAGAAACCCTGCTAGTCCAGCACTAACCCTAACCCAACACTGAAGTATGCATGCTCAGGTGTAGAAAGTGAAACCAACAACACAACAACATCCAAAGCTTAAGAAGACGAAGGCGTCATCCGGACCCCCGAACATCTTTACCTTGTTCTCTTTGTTGCCATCTTTACACAGAGCCTCCTCCTCTGTCTGACGCAGCCAAGACAGGGAGAGGGAACGCAAGAGAGATGGAAGCACAACAGCAAAGTGTTAAAGTTGAAGGAAAAGTCAAGAAGGGCAGAGAGGAGGGAAATGAGGAGTTAATGAGATGCGGGGAGATGAACGCAGAACATTATGGGCCGCAGAAAGGGAAGAGAGACATTACAGAGTCAAAAGCAGGAAGAAAAGGAAACGAGTAAACGCTTTAAAGTTTAAAGTTTGTTGCAAAGAAATATCCCAACAGGAGCAGCGTAGGGCAACTCAACTCTAGAGGTGTTGTAGTAATCAACAACACTTTGAATCATGGGTAATCCTGCATTCATAATGATGCTGACGACTGGATTGGAAAACGCCGCCCTGGACACATTGCACAGTCTAAAGGCTCAGTCAGGATCTACTCACTGGTAGCTGCGCTGCGTTGGGACTCGGCGGTCGCGCGGTGGATCCAGCCTCCTCATTGGCTCCTATGCCCTCTTTAAAAGTCTTCTTACTGGCCAGCATCTTGGACTGCTGGGCTTTAGCTGCCTGGGTGTTCACGGCTTGGAGAAGCTGGAATGAGCAGTTTGTAAAGGTTCACTTATGAGCTCCCATGTCTGCACTGAAACACAGCGGGTGCCGTGAGCCCCCGTACCTTAGTGATGGTGCCGACCGCTTTGGTGCGCCCTTCCCTGAACACCAGTTTGTGGTCACAGTGCAGGTACTCCGGAGTCTTAATGAAGCGGAAGTGGACGGTGGCCTTGTCCCCCGTCCGCAGACAGTCTTTGTTCATGGTGAGGATGGTGGCCGTCTGCCTGATGCTGCCACAGTGGACTGGTGATGGAGAGAGAGAGGGACCCAGTTACTCTTCAGTGTTTCAGGGTGACCGTGAAGGCCAATCAAAGCAAAGACAACACAGAAGCTGCAGACACTGGTGCAAGGGGAACCAACCCATGGCCTGGTATCTCGGGGATATCGTGGTCGGGTGGTGAAGAACCAAAATCTCAGCCTCAAACTCCCAGGTGGCCTGCGGCATCAACTTCGGGGAAACCATCACCATGCCTTTCCTTATAGACGAACGTTTGATCTGAGGACACACAAAGAGGAGACGTCAGTCTGGGAAGCGACGAAGCTGAGACAGAACACGACCTAAACAAACATTTGCATTATAAAACTGATCCATACGCATATTACATATTCTACAAGATGTGAAAAGCATCCACGTGTTTCCTGACTGCAGTCGTTTGTTCTCCACACAAACCTTTTTGAGGGCAAAGGACGCCGTCTGTCCACCGCGCACCTCTTTCACAGGCATCCTCTTGCGGTGGATGGATTTCACCGCGATGGGGATGAAAGTTCCCAGCGGGTCTGGGCCCAACAGCAGTGTGTCGTTGAGTCGTATCATTCCACGTAACGTAGTCCCTGAAACTACTGTGCCCACGCCCTGCAGAGAGACGATCAACGCTCACATACTTCTGTATTCAGAGTGTAGAGGTGTCTACGAATCATGTTTGTACATTAAGATTCTAAACGTGAGAGTGCAGAATGTTGTGGCCCGGTTGTCCCTGTTGGAAGCCACTTTCAGGAACCAGAAGCTAAAAGGGAAACAGTGCATTTTAGTCCATACCGGTACGGAGTACGTGTCGTCTATTTGGAACTCCGCAGGCTCGTCGTTGTTGAAGTTGGTTCTCGAGGAGAGGAGGTTGAGGAACATCTTCAGAAGGTCCATGTTCTCGCCCGTCACGTTGGAGATTTGGAAAATGGGACACATCCTGCAGAGATGGAGGAAGTCAGAGGAGAAGAGCATGACCCTCTAACGCGGGTATTACAGAAATGACAACTTGGGACCGGAGCCTAAAGCTTCGTTGAGCACGACCGTCAAGGGATGCTGTTGTACAGCCCTGACCCCTGACCTCCCTGAGGGCGGGTCTGCAGGTTCCCCATGGGGACTAAACCCATGCGAGACTTAAGATAAGACATTTTGAAAACTTAGGAGGAAAGTTTAAGTAGAAATGCAACATTATTATGGACTTGAAATACAAACTGAGGCTGCAACAGTCAGTGGTGTTGTTCAGCAGTATCATGAAAAACATTGTGGACATATTTTAACTGTGGATAAAATATATTTTTCACGTGTTTGAACTGAGTTTGGGAGAACTGGGTTCAACTGATGTTTAAAGACTCCCAATCCTGCTTCTCTTAATGTGAAACTCATGGAACTGTGTGTGTGTTCTCCCTCTGCCTTACCGCTCAGAGCTGAAGTTGGAGGCTGTGACGATGACATCATCCTTGTTCTGGACCAGCACAGGGATTTTCCTGCAGCCTGGTGACTTTAATAACCTCTGCAATAATTTTAGCGTCTCTGCACACGCACACGCACACGCACACACACACACACACCTTTATTATTCTCACTAATAACATACTTCTTATGTGATGCTAGTTATTAAACATATAGTTAAGTTGGTCTCTTTACCTTGCAGGATGTTGGCGGGACACATGTCTATCTTAGTGACCACAACAAACACGGGCACATTCAGGGCTAGAGCCAGACCCAGGTGCTCTTTGGTCATGCCAACGATGCCGGCGTTACTGCCAACCTGAGACAGGAGGAGCAGAAGAGTTGACTTTAAAACAAGCGGCAAACTCTAGTGCTGAAAAATTAAGCCAACACGATAGAGCCAAAAAGATGCAGTTCCTCGAATGTCCACTTGAGGCTCCAAAAGCGAGTCAATCTCCATAGACACCCATGTTAAAAGACCTTTACATCAGAATAAACACGTTTACATCGGAATAAACACGTTTACATCAGAATAAACATGTTTAAAGCAGAATAAACACGTTTAAAGCAGAATAAACACGTTTACAGCAGAATAAACACGTTTAAAGCAGATTAAACACGTTTACAACAGAATAAACACGTTTAAAGCAGATTAAACATGTTTACAGCAGAATAAACACGTTTACAGCAGAATAAACACGTTTAAAGCAGAATAAACATGTTTACAGCAGAATAAACACGTTTACAGCAGAATAAACACGTTTAAAGCAGATTAAACATGTTTACAGCAGAATAAACACGTTTACAGCAGAATAAACACGTTTAAAGCAGAATAAACATGTTTACAGCGGAATAAACACGTTTACAGCAGAATAAACACGTTTACAGCGGAATAACATGTTTACATCAGAATAAACACATTTAAAGCAGAATAAACACGTTTACAGCAGAATAACACGTTTACAGCAGAATAAACACGTTTACATCAGAATAAACACATTTAAAGCAGAATAAACACGTTTACAGCAGAATAAACACGTTTACAGCAGAATAAACATGTTTAAAGCAGAATAAACATGTTTAAAGCAGAATAAACACATTTACAGCAGAATAAACACGTTTACAGCAGAATAAACACGTTTAAAGCAGAATAAACACATTTAAAGCAGAATAAACACGTTACAGCAGAATAAACATGTTTAAAGCAGAATAAACACGTTTAAAGCAGAATAAACATGTTTAAAGCAGAATAAACACGTTTACAGCAGAATAAACATGTTTAAAGCAGAATAAACACGTTTACAGCAGAATAAACACGTTTAAAGCAGAATAAACACGTTTAAAGCAGAATAAACATGTTTACATCAGAAATAAGTTTCTGGTGAACCTGCACACACACACAACCCTCTCGCCTCTCTTACCATGAGCATGCAGAAATCCGGCAGGTGTCCCGTCATGCCGAAGACGGTGGTCTTGAGGTACTTCTCATGGCCGGCCAGGTCAATGAAGGTGATGACCTTTGAGGATTTCTCACAGATCTTAGTCCAGTCGAGGCCGCCACCGTGGCTGTCTGGCTTGTTTACCACCTGAAGGCGCAGAAGGAGACACAGAGAATAGAAGATGACTTACTCAGTATGTGAAAGAAAGAAACTCCAAGAGAGAAATAAATGCTTTTTAAAAAGTTAAATGTGCTGGTATCTAATCTGAATGGAAACATGTCCGCTGCAGATAGAGTTCAAGTTTAGGAGTTCTATTGACCTTGTTGAGGAATCAACAAAGCCAACTCATTATGTCGTTAACATTAAATAAGATGTTACTCTCAAAACACTGGCTTCTCTCCAAGCACTGATTTGGATAAACGGTTATTAGTCCAAAACATCTTTACATTAAAGGAGAGAACTGGAACACGTAGGATAAGGGCTATGCATTTGTACATTGTGCACTTGCCATGGCCATCCATTGCTCATACAGTAAGTCCTGAGCATTGGCAGAAGCTCACCTCTCCCTCCTGGTCAAACCCCAGGATATCATTGCCCACACTGCTGGTCCTGCCACTCTCCATTTCATGTTTGTGTCTAAAGAGCTTCTGGCGAGCAAAGCCTCTGCCATTGTCCAGCTCACCATGGGTCAAAACCCCGAGCAGAGTGCTCTTCCCCGCGTCCACATTCCCTACCACCGCCACTCTGCAGACAAGATGAGGGAGAATATGAAGAGTGAGAACTACAGTCAGTACAGAGATAAATATGTTGCTAGTGAAGTCGGGAAAAACGGACACATTGTCTGCGATACATATGAAAAAACTACAGCCTGAATTCTTTTAGATGCGTCAATCTGGTGCACTTTTCTAAAAAGTCATTTTTGCAGGGTGGACGTTGCATAAAGCGTCTGACCCAAGCAGCACTATCGTGCTTGTGGGTACACATCATCCGTCTGCCTGTAAAAGCTTTAATTGAGCAGTAAGCATTAACCTTGTTTATCGTCTGTCGGTCTAATGACTCTTTCTGTTCCATTTTATTTCAAGAGGATGTAACTGAACATGCATCCTCAGCAGAACTATAAACTCTCAAACATCCACGTCAACATAAATGAAACCCACATAACACACACATGTCAACATGGACTATATAGCGCCATGGGGTACTCAACTGTAAACATTATTTTAATTCCCCTTGCGAGAACCTTTTCTCTTCATGTTACCTGACTTCCAGGAAATCCTCCTCGCCCACACGCCGGCGAATGAGGTAGTCACGAATCTTTCCGCCCGTTTCCATCCTCTCTCTCAGAAAGATCAGGTCAGCCTCGATCTGCTCGCACAGCGACCGCACCGTGGCCACCGACGCATCCATGTCCTTTTCATCCAAACCGTAGTCACCCCCATCTAAACAGGGAGGAGAAAGCAGGACGATTAACGAGGAGGGAGAACGAGTGTATAACAGTGTCCTTGCTCAGATTATGCATAAAGTTAGTTTGGAAGCTCAACAAGTTTGCATATATAAAGTTTCACTCAGAGACTGTTGACTATATTTCCAAAGGAATTAGTTAGAGAAAAGGGGCTTTCAGCTCAGTTCAATCCAAAACTCTGAACATTAACTAATCCGGACTGGGTTAGGTCTGCAGAATAAGTTGCCAACCTTCACACTGATCTCAGAGCAGTCAGTTTATACCAGACGGAGAAACAGAAACAAGCAGCAGGTCAGAGGGCCAGACAGACAGCTGTTCATCCAAGCAGTCAGACAGACAGGCATGAACCGGTGTAGTAGTGACACTCCCTGTGCTGACTAAGGGTAAATGACACCCTTTCACACATGCACTTTGACCTACCAACAGGCCACATATGTTGCTGTAACAGACACAAATAAGTGAGGTAGCCAACAAAAGACCTCATGGTTTTGTGTGTGTGTGTGTGTGTGTGTGTGTAGGCTTTCAGAATGAAAACTAAATAACAAACAAACGGCTCTACTGCTACACACAGGTGGCTTTGGCTTCTCCCTCCCCCGGGTGCTGGCAGATCATTTTCATAGTGCTCTCTTTGGATGCGAGTTAAAATCAGATTTAGGTCATATTTATCTTTCAACATTCATATTTGATGTAATTAATTAACTTGATAAGATTTTTAAATATTGAATCTGATTATCTGTGTAGAAGCACCCACAGATAATGTGTACGTACATGAAAGCCTACAGAGGCCAGTACAGCGTCAGCAAAGAGCTGAGGGCTGAGGAAGAGGTCCCTCCAAGACGACACACTTTACTTTACCTTCTGAATCATCAAACGGAAGCTTTTATCTTTAACCTACACGTAACACATGCACTTCCCTTATCTTATTGTACGGAAGACAAAATACAACTACATGCAGGAATATGTCATTGCTCCAGACACACAGCACATATGTTTAATTTGTCACACACACACACACACATATATATATATATATATATATATATATAACAAATCATATCCCTCTATAGATCAAGGTGTAAAGCTGAGCTGACATTCTATTACATGATGTCCGGTGGACCCAAGTGTATGCACAATTGAAGACTTCATCCTTAAGTTGCTCTAAAGGTTAGTTCCCTTACCTGAGCCCATCCCAACCACATAGATCGTCTCTCCACAGCCCTCATCAATCTGCTGCCTCATGTGTCGTAGTAATGAATCATACTGTTGCCCTGTTGGACTCACTAGGACCAGCTGAAAAGTGAGAGACAACAGAGATATGGAAAGGTCAAACAAATGCAAACAGGTGTTTTATGAGCGTCTTCAAGTCATCACAATGATAGCTTATATTTTAATGCAATGTGCTCTCCTAAACAGTCCATAAAGTGTGGTTGTGTACATCCAGGCTGCTCCTTATACCAATATACAAATGACTGCAACGTGTGGACACACCGTACACACGTAGTGCAACATACGTGTCACTTTTTGGTGTTTTAGCCAGAACAAAATGCGCTTAATGCAGCTTTTATGCAACATGCATTTCGTAATGTTACTGCACATCTCGTTTAACGAATCAAAACAAACAGCTGCTTGACTGCAACATGTTTTAACATAGCGTTACTAGATACATTTACAGCGAGGCCCACCTTGCTGCTTAAGTCTAAATGATCCGCGGCGTCGCCGTTTATATCGTCGCCGTCTTCAAAGCCCTCTTCGCCGGATGGATCGTCGGCACACCCCCGGTCCGGTGCAAACATACAAGCGGGCACTATGGACTCTGCTGCTGGTATTGCACTCGGGCATGTCGCTGGTTCTGTCGCCGTTAACGACGCCATTTCTAGAGGGAGAAATCATGCAGACACAGCAAATATAAATAAACAAACATACCCCCTTTTTCTTGGCTAACGAGCTAACCGAAAGTTAGGTTGATTACAGCTAGCTAATGCTAACCAAACATCGAACTTGCTGTGATAATATTTAACACTCTTAAAATAGGAAATAATAATAATAATGAATCACCAAAGCCGTAAATTGTAAACTACATGTTCGAACTTTTCGACATCTGAATGGTTAAAGAAGCTGAATTAGATAGTATAACAATTAAGAGATGAAGACGTACCAGAAGTTGCTAGCTAGCTGACAAGCTAACTTAGATGTTTACTCGAGTTAGCTTCGACTTCTGGGCACAGAACGTCTGACACGCCCATCATAGAATGGAGACAGGGGATTGGCTACGGCACTCAAAGCCACGCCCACAGGAATGATGTTTGGTTGCTCCGTGAAACCGTGACCTACTTTCAGACACAAGCACACACGCACTTAGACAACAATAACACTAATACCAATTAGCATACATGTGCATCATATCAACATACATGTATAAAACCGTCATGCTTTGAAATTATGACAACAAAAACTATTCAAACCAAGTTTTTTTATTAAACGCCTAATCTGCCAAACACTTCATGTTCTGCATTCTGATTATTAACCCTCTCATAGGCTTATTAATGTCAATATGATGCCCACTAATTCTACATTCATATATCTGCTAAATCTTAATATCAAAAGTATGATTGAGTTTGGTGGCGGCAGCACAGTTTCAAATCCGACCCATGGCTCTTTGCTGCAATAAAGGCTAATTGCTAATTGACGTAGCTTCAGTTAGCAGTTAGCTCGAGTTCAGCCACCAGAAATCAGTACACACCTATTGCATTATATAAAAGCAGTGCATTATTCTCAGTAACCCACACATGTAGAACATTGACAAACTTGTCATAAGTAAATAAGCATATTGTGCTTTATGCTGAGGACAGTTTGACTTTCCTTATGGAAGTGGACCATTATGTGAGGGTATGTGTACAATACTACTTAATTGTAATTATAAAGAATATAATAGAGTAAATATTGACATATATCGTGTCAGTATTTATTATTTGCCTTTATTTATACATTGTTATATGGTCATACTCAGCTATTAATTCTATCTGCCTTGGAATTGCTTTAGATGTCATTGAAAGTCAGACACCAGTGACTCCTGACCCCTTACTGTGCAGTAAGTCTACAGTATGTTCGTCCATGTATTGTAATATTCCTGGCTGTAAAACCAATTGAAAGTTGAAGTCATGTGCGATTGGCCATTTTATTTACAACCCTCTTCCCGTTGGTTGCTTGCTGCCCCCAGTGAGCGTCACTAGTGTTATATAAACCCCTCACCTGCCTGCAGAACTTTGTCACTGGAGGCACAACCCACTGAAGACAGCCAAGATGGTAAGTGGTTCAAAGGATATTTCTTCATTCTCCACATGGACGAATGTCTGCATTGATTATCTTGTTAGTCCTTGTCTTAGTTATGGTCCTATGTGCCACATCACATTTCTAAATACACTCTCTTTGTGGTCAATTTTAAAGAGGTTTGTGTTAATAATCTTTGCATTTTTAACTCTGATTCTCAGAAAGGAGAGCAAAGGTTATAAATAGATATCATTGTTTTTAGTATCTTGTCAATCATTAACATTCTTTCCAGGGTCACTTCTCACGTTTACAGTGTGATACAGATTGTGTAGATCAAAACCAAAGCTCAGCAACAAATCTAAAATGTATTTCTGCCAAGAAAGTGCTTCTCCTCATGTAGATTAAGTGTCACTTCTCAAAATCTAAATAAGTGCTTAAGTGTGTCAGTCTTGAGCCTGTTTTCATCCCTGTGAGACATGTTGTACGGTACGATAACAGACGACAGGTGCTGGGATGTAAACGACAAACCCTCACAGGGATTAATAAAGTGTCATTTACCTTAATTCTTCTCCAACATCCTGCTTGTGCAGTCACTGATAAATCAGTATTGATCTGAGATAAGGGATGTTGTGGGTGGTGTAGACGGAGGTATCTATGGGTGTGGTGCAGGTACATGTATAGGGGCCGGGAAGGACAGGTGGAATGTTTGTGCTGTATTGATTACAGGTTCACCGACGTTAAAGAACAATCTGTGCCATGATGATGTGCAACCTTCTAGAATCAATCTTAAGTGTTCACTCAGGTTTACTAGTTTTGTATTTTTTGCTTTTTGCACGTGTGTGTGTGTGTGTGTGTGTGTGTGTGTGTGTGTGTGTGTGTGTGTGTGCAGATACACCGTGGTAGTGAGAGTTTTTATATGGTTTTATTGTCTGTATATGACGACCACATATCAAGGAACAAATAAAGCGCCTTCCTGTTTCGGTGCTTTTACAGCCGAGGGCACACCGTTCATCTGGTTGATCATCAACAGCTGAAACAAGAACACATTATCATGAATTCTCCCACAGGACACCGGCCACACAGTCGTTCCTTTGTCTCTCTAAAGGGTGTCAATGATATGCCAAAGCATTTTTTAAATCTTGTGGATGGACTTCTTCTAAAATGAAATATTTTCTGACTGAAATTGATTTCCTGTGTGTCTGCGCACTTTAGTTTCACTGAGAAGATAGAAATAAATGTTATGTGGTAGGAAGAACATGAGGAACAGAGCAGTCAACAGTTCATATTGAGCCCTGGTTCTTGTGAAGTATCTCTTCTGTACTTCACACTGGTGGTCTGATCCAAACTTTAGTTGTTCTACAATTAAACAGGCGACTAGTTGTACAAATGTTCTCACGTAAAAGACGTTCGTTCTCTTGTTTCCTCAATAGAAACACTTTTATTCTGAATTTAAATGTATTTTAGTTAATTCATCCATCCATATCCCTCTTTGTCATTTCCCTTTACAGAAAGTAAAGGAAATGTCAATCAAGGAGGGGAAAGAGTTCAAGGTCCGCATCAAACCCAAGGACGACTGCAACTCGTGAGTTCCCCTCATAAGAGAGCAATTAGATTCAGTTCCAGTGAATGAAGTGGAAGTCACACAGCGTACTGTGAGATCTGTTTCATCCACTTCTTCCTCTTTTCAATGCACCTTCTATGACCTCTGTGTTCCTGCGTTGTGTTCCAGCTTCGCCATCAACATCGGCCATGACTCGGACAACATCGCCATGCACTTCAACGCCCGCTTCGACCACTGCGGCGACGTCAACACCATCGTCTTCAATTCCCTGTCCGGGGGATGCTGGGGGGATGAGCACCGCGAGGGAAACTTCCCATTCGTACGTGGGGAGGAATGCAAGGTGAGCTGGGAGAGGACAAGAGTGTCTGAAAACGTTTATACATTGAGATATAAGGATGTACAGAGCCAATGGTCAGCTTCATTTCCACTGCACATAAAATATGATCGAGTATTTATATTCTGATAATATTTGAGGAAGCATGATTGAATTGTGTGTAAACTGGAAGGTGTAAATGTAAACCAGAGAAAGTAAGCGCGCACACACACACACACACACACACACACACACACACACACACACAGTGCACTCACTTACAATATGATGCTGAATGCTCACACTCGGTGCAGCAGCACATGAAGAGAATAATCCCTGACTCAGTAAAGTCAGTTGTACATTAATGTCTTTTTACATTTTTGACGAAGAAAAGCTGAATCAGCAAAACGCGAGTGTGTGTGTGTGCAGGGTGTGTTTTACTGCTCTCAGAAGTTACACATTCTCACTTTAACCTTCTTCTGTTGAATTCAAGAGTAAAACAAAGTTCACACAATCATTTCTTAGTATTCCTACAAATGTTTCACCCTAATTACTTTAATTATTTTACATTAGAGCTGAGTATTTATGGATTGGTTTTCAACTATTAAATTAATCACCAACTATCTATCTATTTAGATATAAAGATAGATAGATATCTATATAGGTATTATTATATATTATATATATATATATAATATATATATATATATATATATATATAATATATATATATATATCTAATATATATATATATATAGATATATATATATATATATTATATATATATATATATACTATATATTATATACTCTCTTATATCTATATTATCTTATAATATCTATATTCTATTTCTCGATCTCTCTATACTATAGATCTATTCTCTATATTATAATCTATCTACTATATATATATCATATATATATTTATATAGATATATCTATCTATATATTATCTATATAATATTTATATATATAATCTATATTATATCTCTTATCTCTTATCTCGATCTATCTCTTATAGATTCTCTCTATAGATCTCTCATTCTATATATTTATATATGTTATATATATATATAAACTATATATAAATATATATATATATAAATATATATAGTAACTATATATATCTATACATATATATATATATATATATATAGATATATAGATATATCTATCTATATGTGTATATATAATATATAGATATATATATATATAAACATAATATATCTATATATATATATAGTTATATATAGATATAGTTATATATTTATATATTATATCTAACTATATATAATTATCTATATATAACTATATGTATAACATATATATAGATATATATGTTATATATAGATATATATCTATATATATATCTAACTATATATATATATATATCTATATATATATATATATATAAATATGTTATATATATATAGATATATATATATATATATATATATATATAGATATATATCTATATATGTATATAGATATATATAAATATGTTATATACATATATATATATATATAATATATCTATACATATATATGTTATATATATATATGTTATATATATAGTTATATATATGTTATATATATGTTATATAGTTATATATATGTTATATATATAGTTATATATATGTTATATATATATAGTTATATATATGTTATATATATGTTATATATATAGTTATATATATGTTATATGTTATATATATAGTTATATATATGTTATATATATAGTTATATATGTTATATATATGTTATATATATAGTTATATATATGTTATATATATAGTTATATATATGTTATATATATAGTTATGTATATAGTTCTATATAAATAATCGATTAATCAGTTTAAGTATTCTTTTTAATAGAAAACCGTTCACACACACACACCTCTGATGTATCTGATGGAATATGTTTTGTATTTATTGTAGCTCAAGCTCAAATGTCAGGATGTCTTTCGCCATAAGGAGGTTATTAGTGGGCTTTGTATCTGCGCTGAAACATTAAGTCAACAGACACTGAGCTGTCCAATCATGAAGGACTTTATAGGCTCATAAAACTTAATATCCACTGCGAGGGAGAGTCATTCTTTATACCTGCATGTCCTCGTCTTTTTTGTTGTATGAAATGAACTTGACGCTGAAAGATAAATCATGTTTTATCTCTTTGTCCTCCGCTCCTCAGTTTCACATCAACTTCAACAATGAGCAGTTCTACATCAAGCTCCCCGATGGCTCCATGCTGAACTTCCCCAACCGACTGGGAGACGTTAAGTACAGCTACTTCGACGTCAGCGGAGAAGCAAGGATCATCGGCATCAAGCTCAAGTAGAAGTTCAACTCTTCTGAGCCCTCCACCTTTTTATGTGTCGCTTTAATGGTGTGTTCTCCAACAGTGAAGGCAGGCCCAGGCCTCCTGTTGTAATAAGAGAAACCGGCCTACAGAGGGAGACACAGCTCATCGTGTCTGCTTTACAATCATCAGTCACTGGGTTTGTTAATAAATGCTGATGGACAAAAAGAAAAGTGTCTCTATATTTCTCTCACTGACACACTAATACAACACAGCGATCTCCAACGATGAGTCCTAATCGACAATTGATTTACGTTCTTTTATCTCTACATGCAACATTCATCAAACTCATGAATCTAAAGGTACTTTTTACACTTGTACCTGAATCAGCTAATTAAAATCTGTATTTTACTTGAAGAGTTGTTTCTAGTTCAGGTCACGTTTTAGATTGTACGTGAGAAAATGAAACCAGTGCATGTTTTAAAGCCAGTAAAAAGAGATGTGGACATACATTCAATGATATTAAAACCACATAAGAGCCACTGAAGCTGCATGATGTCCGTAAGTGACGACTTAATAAACTCCATTTTATTATTGTGTTATTCTGCAGTTTGTACAAAAGGGTGACATGTTAAATATGGTATTAGACATCGAACACATTGAAGAATGTAATGTGAACAAGAACATAGAGTTTGTTGGCCAATATACAGCACTATAAGCAGGTAACAGAGAATTAAACAGGATAATGCAAAGGGACAGAGCAGATACGAAGGAGGTGAGATGGACATTTTTACAGAGACAATTTGCAGGAGCACTCAAAGAAGCCGTGGCTCGGGGCTGAGGAATGTGGCACGACGCAACCACATTCCCTGCAAGGAGATGAAATATCCTTTACATGTGGATGGCAAATAGGAGAGTAAAGGAAACATCTTTACATTTCACTCCATTGACCAGCCATTAGAAATTCTAGAGCAATTGCAAAGTAACCAAGAGATGTGATGAATTCCAGCATTTCTTCCAAACTATTGGAAATTCCCATTTTGTAACTTTTACAATGATAATTAAAAAAAAATTCACTTGGGAAATAATTCACATTTGAACCCAAATGTCAGTAGCTTAGAGATTCTATCAAATGTGTATTTGTCAGAAGGATATAATCAATAATCAATCAATCAAGAAGGCAGATTTGTAGACGATCATCTGTACATGTGAGGATGTTAGGTTCTATAATAAAGAACACAAAATCAAATGCTGTCATTTGTCCTAACAGCTCTGCTTAAACTTCTCAACAGAGCTGGGAAAAAATATGTGTTCGCAGCATTTACAAAGTTTGTAGAAAGTTCTACATCACATTACAAGTCTCACAAATATGACGTTTTCCAGTTTTTTACAAAATCACTAGAACATAAATGTCCTCCCTCAGGCGAATGACTGGGCATAAACAATGTGTTGCTTGAGTGTCTATGCTCAGTGATCATTTATTCATCCACTAAAGTTCCTGCAGTGGTGTAGTCACAGCTGACCCGGGGTCAGCCCTGCTTGAACCCACAGACTGACCTTTCTGGGCCAAGTAATCTTTATAGTTCCGGGTCAGAAGAGTGTAAAGAAATGGATTGATGCAGCTGTTCCCGTAGGTCAGACAGGTGACAAAGAAATTCACATAATTATGAGCAGCGGGAGACAAAGCGTTGAGGGACTCTGGAGAGAACAGTTTGGCTAGCTGCCATCCCCAGAAAGGCAAGAAACAAGCCCAGTAGGCCACTATGATGCTAAAGATCATCGAAACCACCTTTTGTTTGAGTCCTCGCTTCCGAGCAGAGCGGCTGCTTCCTCCCAAACTAGCCTGCACTGCCCAGTAGCGGCTGGCTAGCCCCACATACAGCCCAACGATAACCAATCCAGGCACTAAAACACTTGTCAGAAACAGGACGGTGATATAAGCTTTGAAGGCCTCATGGGTCCAGGTAGGGAAGCAGATCCTCTTGACCAAACCAGCATTGTTTGGTTTGCCCTCCCTGAGGCGGATCATCACCATCATGGGAAGCGTCAGCACGAAAGCCAACCCCCAGATAATCCCTGCCGCAAGCCTCCGTTTACGGGACGAGGACCTGTGTGCGCTGAAGGGCCTTGCCACGGCACGGTAGCGTTCCAGGCTCATGGCAACCAAAATGAAGACGCTGGCATGCATGGTGAGGAGGTCGAGACTCAGCAGGATGCGACAGCCAGCCTCACCAAACAGCCAGTCATGGGCGAAGTAGGTGCAGACCACGAAGGGGATGGTGGAGAGATACAGCAGGTCTGCCAGAGCCAGATTGACGATGTAAACGTACATGGAACCTGTCCGGCGCAAAGCGGCTGAACGCGTGATGATGAGTGTGTACGTGTTGCCCGCCACACCCATAGCACACATGATCATCAGTGTGGCACCGAGTACAGATGTCACCCAAAGGCCTCCACTGCCTCCACCACCACCACTCTCCTGGGTCCCTCCATCTCCAGCCCCCGGGCTCAGGACAAGTCCCAGGTGTGGCGTGATGGTGGCATTAGGAGTGCAGTTCATTGCAGGTTCACAGATCCCAGGTCAGAGGAGTTTTCCCGTGGCGTACTATACCCAGAAAGAAGGTCCTCCACACAGCCATAGTACCATATTTCTCCAAAACCAGGATCAGCGTAAACAAGATATCACCTTTCAAACTGTGTTCAAAATCTCTGATGGCAAACTCCTGCAGCGCCAAGGTGTACTTGAACAAGACTTCAGTTGCTCACATTTCCAGAGAGTCTCCTCGTGGGGATTATAATGTCACTTCCAATACATGAAGCAGATTTGTCTCCACAGTAGGAGCTGTTTTTGTCTTGATTGGAGTAGGGTCGAATCCTCAGTCAAAATCCATCTCTTAATTTTTCCAGATTTCCACCTATGTGGTAGAGATCCTTTGCTTCCTCCAAAAGATCCATTTTAACGGCTCACTGGTCCTCTTTCCCTCCATTAACCACTTGATGCTTGGCAGATGAGCCTCGGCTCCATGAGACTCCCTGGTTTGACAGAAGACTGTTGGGTCTGTGTTCTTTAGGGTTTTCGTGGTCACTCTCCCTCCTCTTCTGTCCTCTTTCCTCCCTCTTTCTCACCAGGGTGAAAAACTAGCATAGACCTATAGATTTATGAGGTATTCCTCTCGGGCCTCTGTAGTTTTAAACACCCAGAAATCACTGGCAGGGGAAATTGTCCACAACCACACACACATATCTATGTACAACAGCCAAACACATCCTACATATAAAGACATAAGAGGAGTGTATTTAGCTCGTTTTCTAAGGAGGGATTACTTGTCTTTTTGTTTTGTTTTGCTGAAAACCTTATCTTCACGACTTAAAACTGAATACACCTGCTCTCTCTGTTTATATAAGGAGTGTTAAAGAATCCAACTTTCTACTTTAAATCTATATGGTGCAGGAAATCTGATATTATAATTACAGAATAACGTTTTAGAGGAATAAGATGAGATCTGAATGGAACCTACCTTTGGATCCATTATCTTTGATTTAATACAACTGAATTTGCTCAAAAATCTATAAAGAGATTCCTTGACAACTTCCAGATGAAATATTTTTTATTTGAGATCATCCATATTTAGAAGTGGTATGTCAGTCAGCCATGCTCAAGCATAGAAATGCCTTTAAAGAAGAAAAAAAAGACACCAAGTCAATACGTAATGAGAGTACCTCTTTAACCAAAGAACAGGAAAGGAAAACATAAAATGACAATAAAACATATCAATTTAAAAAAAGAAGAAAGAAAGAACCTTTAACTGGAATTGTTGATTGTTTGAACAAAGACTTATATGAACCGTCTGCCACAGGGAGGCGCTGTGACACCATGTAATGGCTCACACTGCCTTTACAAACAGACACACTCGCATGTCTCAAAATCAACAGTAGACTTAAAATAAAATACACAATCATAAATGTTTAATTCGTGATGCAAACTGTACAGGTAGTGTGTCCAAAGATACTGAACCAGCACAATAAGCAGCCCATCAACTGGACTGCAATACTTTTGCTGAATATAAATGCTCAAAGTCATGACAGTAGTTACAACGTTTACATAAAACAACCAACGACTACAATTGTATTTTTATAAAAAGGATTTTATCAAAAGGAAGTGTGAATCCTCCACAGATGAAACTTTCCCTCCCTGTATCTTATTAGTATTACCCAATAATCACAACACTTAATACAAGAGGACCAAGGCACTTCTCACCTTCAATGCCCTTTTCTTTAATCTTACTTTGAATATTTAATAAACCTAGAAAATCCAAAGACAATATTTTACTATATTAAAAATAAATCCACTGGCACAGAAATAGTTTTACATTCCTAGAATTAGTAAGAATGGGCAAGAAAATAGTGCCTGACTCCTCTCTTTGCCGCAGCGCACACCCTGACCAGTTACTCCTACCAGCACATGATGGCTGAACGAAAGAGGAGCATCGTGTCCCAGCTGTGAACGATGGTCAGGGGCAGTTTGTGCTTTTGTTTAGTTATTTGCACTAAAAGAAGTTTGAAATATTCATTGTTCTCGACAAATAAACGTTTGCATTTTGTTTATTCAAAAAGAAAAACGTTTTCTCATGTTTGCACATTCCATTTACAATAATAAAATAATATTGTATTTGATATTTGCCTTTAAATTTGCCTGGAAATTAACATTCTGGCCCTGAATTACTTGGTATCTGATCGGAACCAACTTTTTCGGTTCAGTATTACTATTTCTTTTGTCAGATAATGTTTTTAATTTACCAAAGAATATTGCCTTGGTCCTCTTGTTTGTATTCTAACCCCAAAGAGCAGCATTGGGACATATAGTGATACATGCTCAGAGGCAGAAGTGATGCGTGTCCTGTGTCAGATCGGTGATGGGTGCGAGGAGACGGTCCCACGGGCCTCTGGTCCATCAATGTTTGTGCTTGAACAACGCTTCCACTTGAATACAAATCAAAGTCCAAAGTTAGAAAAAATGCTCTTTTACCCAAACAGACTAATCATGTTGTATGTTGTATGTCCTGGTGTACCGTTCATTCTTCCTATTCTTATATAGAAACACGTGTAGTTCTTCACTGCAGTACATGAGAAATATATTGGTTCACACTAAAATGATCCATCATTGGATTCATTTACAGCGAAATTTAAGCTAGTGGCACAGCTCTAGGGTTGATAGTGACATATCTTGAACACTATTGGATGAATTAACAAAGAACTCATGGTTCCTAGACGATGTATCATAATGCTGTTGGTGATTACTTTTCTCATAGCGCCACAAGTTTGATATTATTGTTTCAGAGAGAAATGCCTCAACAACTCCCATCAACCTCAGTCGTTCTTTGTGTTCAAGGCCCTGTAACACAGGTCCGTATGGCAGAAACGTATGCTAGCGCATATGAAATCGGCAATACGCTGGTGTACGTTGTTGAACGCTGAGACGTGAAACATTTTTTGAGCATGTTAAAAAATGCGTTATGTATCTGTTGGACATTTGTCGAATACGTTGGCCATTCACTCTGATACGTTTTGTATAAGTACGTAATTCGCTATCAATAGGCTCTGTATACGTTCATTTACGTTGTATATGCTAATTTTCATATGCGCAAGCATACGTTTCTGCCATACATCACCTGCTACGCTTTAGCATGCTAACAATTTCAATGGGAGCGATTTAGCATTGCAACCGCTGACTGTTTTACTGAACATTTATTTCACCACAACCACTGAGGACCAAGAAGTATTTTTATTTGAATGTCTTATTCAGTGGCGCCCTGTGGAGCGGAGTAGCTATTTGATGTGAAGCTTTTAAAAAAACAAACAGCTACAGCCACTAATAAAAGGCGTAATCAGCAGCTCATTATAAATACTAATAGCTAATACATAATTAATGACTATTTAATGAATTCTTACTTGTATACTCCTGAGGGGACATCACAGCATTCATGACATTATTGAAGTGTTTCAGCCAATCCTGCTGGTCGGCCTCGGACTCGCAGGTAAACAGGAAGCCACGCTCAGGTGTTACTATGGTGATACCGTGTTGCCAGGCGCCGTTGCAGTGGGTGCCAGCAGGCAAGCCAGGGGAGGCGCTGTAACCGTGGCCCTTGTTTCCCAAGAACACTTCACCTTTCGCAAAGGCGTCCTTCAAAAAGATGGAGAATGAAAGGAACATAAGTCAACGGAATATTTCTGAAGTTTAATGCTCTCGGCTCACAAACAACATTAGCCATGCTAGCTGCGTGGCTCTTGGGTTTCTGTTGGACAGTTGGTCGTTCCACCTCTTTGGTCCGGACTGCCATCAGATTGTGAACACACGTTGATGGCAACAATGGACTGTGGTGACCCCCTGACGTTTGCTCTAGCCCCATGGTAGTGACATTTGACTTTTTTTGTGAAATGTCTCTTCAGCTATTGGATGGATTGCCATGACATTTAGTACAGACATTTAGGGAAGCAACTAACAATTATTATCAAAACGATAAATCTGCCATTCTCTGACATTCCTTCAGCCTCAGCTACTAATTAGCAAATGTGAGCATGCTAACAAGCTAAACAAAGATGGTAAACATTAGCATGTTAGCATTGTCATTATGAGAAAGCTAGCATGTTGACATTAGCATTTAGGTCAAAGCTGTGGCTACATGTAAGTACAGCCTCACACAGAGACACAATAGTACTATAAGGAAGTAAGGAAGTTAAACATAAACCTGACATATCCATTAGCTCCACTGCTAATGCTCAACTTCTTACCAGCACATGTGTTCACAACACGCATTCTGATACCTTCTGGGAGTTTATAGGGTGTCTCAATGTCAAAATGACATTGACAAATATTTACTCGTGCACATTCTTTTTGCTCAAAAACCTCAGCACTTACTGCGTTACTGTTGCATGATATCCTTTAAAACAAACAAGTCTGTTCTGCTAATACAGGTGACACTACTTAATTGTCTGAAATAAATCTCACTCTCTGTTCCCACTAGTCTGAACAAATAGCCTACACAGTGCACCACCGCATTGTGCACCCAACACCTAACATACATATTTGAGTCTAAAGGATCAAATGACACTGACATTCCTCCACATATTCCCAGTCGACACTCAACTTCACTAGACTTCCTCTTCCTTTCATCTACTAGTTTATCTTGTCTTGCACCTATAATCATTGCACCTCTCCATTGAGCTATTACATCAGCAGCACTGCCGAGCTAATCTGGCCGGGCTATCTGATGTGTATTTAGCCAAGTCTTGGGCAACCTGAGCCGCCCCCTCTCAAAGCAAGTCTCTTAATCATTCAATGATTCAGAATCTTACTTTCACAACGTCTCCACCTTCCAAACACTGATATCAGATGAAGGTTTACACACGCAGGGTCCAGCGTAGCTCACAGGGTAAAGCTGCTCTGCAGGTTAGCATTGCACTTCACTTTGAGCCCGTCCATACTGTGAGGACTGTATAATAACGTTAAGTATGGATGACAGTACTTTATATCAGCCTCCCCCCACTGAGTACTTAAACTAATTAAACCCTCCTCCTTCCACTCGCCATGGTGCTCCTTTAGATCTTTTTAGAGCTCAAGAATACCGTAAAGCAGAGGTGTGGACTCAAGTCATACATTTGATGACTTTAGACTCGACAAAATTAAAAACACATTTGCAAATCGACTTGGACTTTACTTGGAAATGAGCTTTTTGACTTTGAAACACCCACTGCCACCATCAAGGCATTATTGTTGGAACCATTGTCCCTCAGGTACTAAAGACTAAAGATAAACTGATGATTTATTGAAGTCTGTGTGACGTGTGCAGGCGTGTGTAAAGATGCCATACCAGAGGATCTTTGAAGTACATGAGGCGCCTCTGGTCGAGAGTGAACCAGCGTTTCTTGAAGCCTTCTGTGTGCTGTAAAGACAGAAGTTACAGAGACAGACATGAAGTGAGAGACACACAAAGCAGCATCGTACTGAAGGTGGAGTCTGTGATTCATACACTGTATTAGCAAGTCATGCATCGGAGTTTCCTGATACTTTATGTAAGACTGTCGATTATTAAAGTGTGTAGAGCTGCAACTAATGATCATACATTCATCATTTAACCTCTAACTTCTTAAAACAATGAAATCAATCGTGTTAATTGTTGTCAATTCATTGGTCGGTGGAGACAAATAGGTTCAGCACTAAAAGTCAAAGTCCATTTTGCATCACTGGTGATACTAACATAGACAATGAATGGAGACGTTGAGAACAGGGGGGTGGGGGGGGGGGGGTGTTTCTGGTGTTTCATGTATGTTTTGCTGGACTGATGCTGAATCTCTTTGCAGTGCAATTCAACCACTTTGTCAAGAATGCTGTGAAGCATTCCCCGTTACACAACCCTATCACCCAGATCCGGGATTTGAAAAGTCAAACTTGTTGAACGCGGTTGAAAGTTTACGTCACATCCAGATCCACGCTGAAAGCAATGATCGATACACAACATCCTCTGAGAGTTTAAGCTCAAACTTAAGCTCTGGATAATGAGGCTGCTCATGTCACCGTCTGCTGCCACACTGTCTCGTTTTCAACCAACCGTTTGTCCTTCTCAATGACTCCTTCACGTGTCTCAGACGTGCATGGCGAAAATGAACGATGACGTCCGTTTAGCAAATCGGCCCGAGCAGCAAGTTCTTTCATCTTCTTTGTGTGCGTCTGTGATTGACACTAATTAAGATTAAGTTTATCTTCAAGCCTTTTATTGGCTCTCAGACAGACGGACGATGAGGCCGCCTGTCGTACAGCCGAGCTCCCTTCAGCTGCAGCAGAGTGTCTGAAACTCAATTCAGAATTAAGCCTAGTTTACATTTTTTAACAAATTGTAAATGATTCTAAACATTTTATTCAGTTCATGTTTGCAGTAAGAGTGACATTCTCTTCAAATCAAATGTATTTATACAGCCCAATATCACAAATTATACATTTGTCTCAGTGTTTAAAGACTGTACAGGATACAACACCCTCTGTCCTTAGATCCTCTGTCCTTAGACCCTCTGTCCTCAGACCCTCTGTCCTTAGACCCTCTGTCCTTAGACCCTCTGTCCTTAGACCCTCTGTCCTCAGACCCTCTGTCCTCAGACCCTCTGTCCTCAGACCCTCTGTCCTCAGACCCTCTGTCCTTACACCCTCTGTCCTTACACCCTCTGTCCTCAGACCCTCTTAACCTTAGACCCTCGCATCTCACAAGAAAAAACGTCCTAAAAGAAACCCCATAATTAAAGGGGGAACAATGTTAGAAACCTCAGGGAGAGACTGAGGAGGGATCCCTCTCCCAGGATGGACAGATGTGCAGTAGATGTCGTGTGTCTCTTGATGTGCCTCAGATATTTAGTTAGGTGCAGTGCGACTTGCAGCTCACTGAGTTGCATTGTTTTGTGTATTCTTTGTTGAGATGTAGTTTAATATATTATTCATATAATGTTTTATAGATTAATTGATTCATCTTTTGGTCTAAAAATGTCAGAAAATAGTCAAACAAAAGGTCCATCCCAGTTTCTCAAAGTCCAATGTCGTTGGGTCCTTGGCTGTAAAACAATTGGGAACCTTTGCTGTATAATATTAAACCAGAGAGCAGTCCATAATAGAAAGGTCCACACAGCCCTGCTCACTAAGACTGTTATTATCCCGGGACCTCACAAGGTTCTTGATGTCCCCCCCCCTCGTCTCTTTGTGAAACACATTTGTGCAGGATAATTAAATCACTGCTGGCTCCTTCACAACTGTAGAAGTTAAGGTCACATTATAAAACTGAATTATTGTTGAAAGTTCTCAGTGCAGGAGAACAATCATATCTTAACTAAACATGGAGGGCCATTTCTATTTCAGCGTGGACATTTCTGTAATTACTGCTGATCTCTATAATTACTACACATCATAAAACAGTGTTTGACCACGTGAACAGGTTTTATATGGACTGGAATATGCTGCGATGTGTTCTGGTTAATGCTAATGAAGACCTCCAAACCCTTGGAATTAAATGTTCCTTTGAGGAAGTAAAAGGTTCAGACATTTCACCTCAGCAGTCCAGGATCCGACCTGCAAAGGGCTTTGAGAAACAGAACGTGTGTTTCTGTGTGTGTGTGTGTGTGTGTGTGTGTGTGTGTGTGTGTGTGTGTGTGTAACTTGCCTTGGGGCCGGTCTTTTCCATCTGTCCTTCCTTCAGAAAGTTCCGAGTAAGTTTGTGCACCAGCTGAAAACAACAAGGCAAGCAGAGATAAAGTGTGTGTGTGTGTGTGTGTGTGTGTGTGTGTGTGTGTGTGTGTGTGTGTGTGTGCTCACCTCAGCATCAGTAGAGCCAGGGAAGGCCACCTTTAAATAGTGAAGCTGAACTGCACGGATCGTATTAAACCAGTCTACGATCTCCTGATGACGACACAGAGGTTATTAGAGTTATTCCTGATTATGTTTATTAGGATTATGATCGATAATCAAAGTTTTTCCCAGATCTTCAAGCACTTTGCGTTTGTTTCCAGGTAAAACATCTTCATACAACACGACTTCCTTGTTTCCAGAGTGTTTTACCCTCCATGTGATGGATGAGAAATCGGATTCGAATGGCAACTTATGCTGTAACTTACAGTCGTACACGGCATCACTGGAAACAGTTAACTCTCTCTAGGTTGTGTTAGAGGCAGAGCACACCTTGCAGTTGTCATGGTAGACAAAGATGTTGCGGGTGCTGTAGTCTTTGAGGTAGGTGATCTGCAGGCCGTTGGGGTTTCCTATCTTCTTAGGCTGGAAGGTTGCGTTGATGGTGTCCACTTTGATTACTGCTTTGGGCTCCTTAGCCTGCAGGACAGAGGGAGGAGAGGGGAGGAGGAGAAGAGAGAAGAAGGAAGGGAAAGGAGAGGAGGAGAGGAAGGAGGAGAAGAAAGGAGGAGAGGAAAGGAGGAGGGGAGGAGAGGAGGAGAGGGATGAGATGGGAGGAGGAGAGGGATGAGATGGGAGGAGAGGATTAGAGGAAGGAGGAGAGCAGAGGAGGACGGGGAGGAGGAGAGGAGGAGAGAGAGGAGGAGAGGAGGAGAAGAAGAGAGGAGGAATCAACAAGTCATTTAGACGTTCTGAGCAATAAACTACATTTTCTCTTTAGCGTCCATGTTGTTTCCACATCACGACTTAAAGCTCATGAAACACCAAAGTCTGAAGAACGACTTCGCAACTAAGGAAATGGTTCCATCCGAGGAGCACCTGAATGCACCACTGGCCTTGGTGGAGAACTGCGCTCTTCTGAATTATGAATGAAATGCAATTGTTTCATGTCATCATGAAAAAACGTTTTGATGAAAAACTCAGTTTTTGCTGCCACAGTTTGACCAGAAGAAGTCACGGAGTCGAGGTGTGTGCAGGGTGTCAGGCCTGGGGCCACATGTTGAGCTGTTTGTAACCATGACAATAACATCTGGAGCGATCGTCTGCACATCAGCCTGCATCGCTGAGAACATCACGTCTGAGACACTAATCCCACAAAACCTGTTTGTGCAAGGTGTGCTTTAATCTGTCATGACTTGAATTGAAATGGGAACATAATCTGTGTGTGCGTGTGTGCGTGTGTGTGCGTGTGTACCTTGACCTTATCAGAAAACAGATTTTACTAAGATTTGGCAAATGATTAGATTTGACACTTTCCTGTCAGTGAACGTTTGACAGATCTTTGTAAACAGAAGCCTGCAGACTCTAACTTATATATTTTACACACCTCAGGCTCAAAACCTGAAGCACCTGAGCGACACTTTCCCCTTCATCCCCGCTGTGACTCTATGAGGAGGCTTTTGGCTTTGTTGTTTTGCTATAGCAGAGCCGGCAGGAGAACTGGAGGTCAGCAGAAGAAATACTCACAATAAAAAGACATTTTTATGCCAAATTCCTAAATGAGCCGTATATTTTCTAGTATTTGTAAATGTTTTGGGTGGTGCAGAGTTTAGTGAAGCAGCTTGTCTGAGCACGCTCACACGCAGCACAGGGAGCACGTACACATACCTTTTGCAGGCTTTTGTAGGTGTGATTATAAAGTGCGTGTAAAAATACTGCAGCACATAATGTGGGGTGTGGTCTACGTTTGTGTCTTTATCGCGCTCCCTAATGAAGGTATGTGTGTTGTGGTTGACGTGCTGAAATGTGGCTACTTAAAGTCGAATTAAAAACCGCTGCTTACGTCATATTTGGTGAAATACTTCAGGGTCCCCTCCCTCTCCGAGAGGACGAATCGCCTGCTGAGGAACTGCCCGTTGTCCCGCCCCATCTTCATCAACAAGCCATCTTTAATTCCTGCAGGAAACCAGCAAAGCTCATTTAGCAGCATGAAGGCGTTGTGTGCATGCATGAGAGTGTGTGTGTGTGTGTGTGTGCACACACACTCACCTTCCTCATATGTAAAGTTCTTCCAAGGCTCAGAGAACTCCTTCCTCTCGTACTTTGCTCTAATCCACTGCTCCTTCAAAGTCCTGAACACACAGACACATGTGAACAGAAGCAGCTTGTAAAGAAAAGACATAAAGCAGACTGAACAACGTCTTGTGTACATGGACAAATAGAGACCCTGGACAAATAGACAGATAGGGACAGATAGAGACAGATAGAGACAGATGGAGACAGATGGAGACAGATGGAGACAGATAGAGACAGATAGAGACAGATGGAGACAGATGGAGACAGATGGAGACAGATAAAGACAGATAAAGACAGATAGAGACAGATAAAGACAGATAGAGACAGATAAAGACAGATAGAGACAGATAGAGACAGATAAAGACATATAGAGACAGATAGAGACAGATAGAGACAGATAGAGACAGATAAAGACAGATGGAGACAGATGGAGACAGATGGAGACAGATGGAGACAGATGGAGACAGATAGAGACAGATAGAGACAGATGGAGACAGATGGAGACAGATGGAGACAGATGGAGACAGATGGAGACAGATGGAGACAGATAAAGACAGATAAAGACAGATGGAGACAGATGGAGACAGATGGAGACAGATGGAGACAGATGGAGACAGATGGAGACAGATGGAGACAGATAGAGACAGATAGAGACAGATAGAGACAGATAGAGACAGATAAAGACAGATAGAGACAGATAGAGACAGATAGAGACAGATAGAGACAGATAAAGACAGATAGAGACAGATAAAGACAGATGGAGACAGATGGAGACAGATGGAGACAGATGGAGACAGATAGAGACAGATAAAGACAGATAAAGACAGATAAAGACAGATGGAGACAGATGGAGACAGATAAAGACAGATAGAGACAGATAGAGACAGATAGAGACAGATAGAGACAGATAAAGACAGATGGAGACAGATAAAGACAGATAGAGACAGATAGAGACAGATAAAGACAGATAAAGACAGATAGAGACAGATAGAGACAGATAAAGACAGATAAAGACAGATAGAGACAGATAGAGACAGATAGAGACAGATAAAGACAGATAGAGACAGATAGAGACAGATAGAGACAGATAGAGACAGATGGAGACAGATAAAGACAGATAAAGACAGACAGAGACATATAAAGACAGATAGAGACAGATAAAGACAGATAGAGACAGATAGAGACAGATAAAGACATATAGAGACAGATAGAGACAGATAGAGACAGATAGAGACAGATAAAGACAGATAAAGACAGATGGAGACAGATGGAGACAGATGGAGACAGATAGAGACAGATAGAGACAGATAGAGACAGATAGAGACAGATGGAGACAGATAAAGACAGATAAAGACAGATAGAGACAGATAGAGACAGATATAGACAGATATAGACAGATAGAGACAGATAGAGACAGATAGAGACAGATAGAGACTAATAAAGACATATAAAGACAGATGGAGACAGATAAAGACAGATAGAGACAGATAGAGACAGATAGAGACAGATAGAGACAGATATAGACAGATAGAGACAGATAGAGACAGATAGAGACAGATAAAGACAGATAAAGACAGATAGAGACAGATAGAGACAGATATAGACAGATAGAGACAGATAGAGACAGATATAGACTAATAAAGACAGATAAAGACAGATGGAGACAGATAAAGACAGATAGAGACAGATAGAGACAGATAGAGACAGATAGAGACAGATAGAGACAGATAGAGACAGATAGAGACAGATAGAGACTAATAAAGACATATAAAGACAGATAAAGACAGATAAAGACAGATGGAGACAGATGGAGACAGATGGAGACAGATAGAGACAGATAGAGACAGATAAAGACAGATAGAGACAGATAAAGACATATAGAGACAGATGGAGACAGATAGAGACAGATGGAGACAGATGGAGACAGATAGAGACAGATGGAGACAGATAGAGACAGATAGAGACATATAAAGACAGATAGAGACAGATAGAGACAGATAAAGACAGATAAAGACAGATAGAGACAGATAAAGACAGATAAAGACAGATAGAGACAGATAGAGACAGATAGAGACAGATAAAGACATATAAAGACAGATAAAGACAGATAGAGACAGATAAAGACAGATAGAGACATATAGAGACAGATGGAGACAGATAGAGACAGATAAAGACAGATGGAGACAGATAAAGACAGATAAAGACAGATAGAGACAGATAGAGACAGATATAGACAGATATAGACAGATAGAGACAGATAGAGACAGATAGAGACATATAAAGACAGATAAAGACAGATAAAGACAGATAAAGACAGATAAAGACAGATGGAGACAGATGGAGACAGATGGAGACAGATGGAGACAGATAGAGACAGATAGAGACAGATAAAGACAGATGGAGACAGATGGAGACAGATAGAGACAGATAGAGACAGATAGAGACAGATATAGACAGATATAGACAGATAGAGACAGATATAGACAGATATAGACAGATAGAGACATATAAAGACATATAAAGACATATAAAGACAGATAGGGACAGATATAGACAGATAGAGACAGATAGAGACAGATAGAGACAGATAGAGACATATAAAGACATATAAAGACATAAAGACAGATAGGGACAGATAGAGACAGATAGAGACAGATAAAGACAGATAAAGACAGATGGAGACAGATGGAGACAGATAGAGACAGATAGAGACAGATAGAGACAGATAGAGACATATAAAGACAGCTAGAGACAGATAGAGACAGATAGAGACAGATAGAGACAGATAGAGACAGATAGAGACAGATAGAGACATATAAAGACAGATACAGACAGATAGAGACAGATAGAGACAGATAGAGACATATAAAGACAGATACAGACAGATAGAGACAGATAGAGACATATAAAGACAGATGGAGACAGATAGAGACAGATAGAGACATATAGAGACATATAGAGACAGATAGAGACATATAAAGACAGATGGAGACAGATAGAGACAGTGAATCGCTGCCAAAAGCTGCACCGGCAGAGAGCTGCCCCAGCGGTGGAACATTTCAAAGGTAAGTACAGTACAATAGAGCTGAATGCTTTATAAAAGGTACTTTATGTATCTCCAACTACTTGCTCAGAGTGAGAGAAGGACAGAACTTTAGGCCCTGCAACCTTGAACGTATTATTTCAAATACATCTTCAGAAGTGAATGAGGACATGACATCGTTAGAAAGTGAGCTTACTATCAAGGTGTGGAGGAAACCTTTCTTCAAGATCAGAATACATGAGTGACATAAGGATATACTGTATAATGCTGCATGTCCCCTGCATGGTGTGGACGTTCTGCTGCAGCATCAGCTGAGCAACCCGTCTTCACTGAGGGGGAACAATCCACAGCGGAAAACTAAATAGAAACACTTGTGGAAAAACTGTGTTGTCTTTCCCAGTTCACCTTCTTCACACTTAAATGTAATTTAGAGATTTGGGCTGGTAAAGCATTTAAAGTTTATTTGAACTAAAATCAGGTGGTAATGCACACAATGCACATGCATTCACATGATGAAGAATGTATGTGTGTGTGTGTTTCAAAGGTTACTCACTGGCAGTCTTTGTAGGTTGGTTTGTAGTAGTAGAACGGAACAGCAGCCTCATATTTAATCTTCATCAGCTCGTTGCCGTTCTCAGACATGAACTAACAAACACGTGAAATAAGAGATTATTTAAGGATGAATGACATCGTGGCACTTTTACTTTGACCTGCTCAACAGGTATAACATTTAGCAACGTTACAATAAGCTAACAATCAGAGAACTGAGATGATGAATGTTAGAAATATTTAGATAAAGATGCTCAAAGGAGCAACATCCTTTATTATCTGGTGTGTGTGGATAATAATGCACGACGTCATGCAACCGGGGAAATGTTCTGGGTAATAATGTGAAATGATTGAAGTGCACTTCATTTTTATTTCCCCATAAAAGGCATCAACATGAAAAATAGAAACGTTTTTCTTTCACCATGCTCCTAAAATCTAAAAGGTGCCTTTTCTAGCATTATGTCCGAGCAAATGAATAACTTTGATGAGGGAGGAAATATAATAACAGTATGTGACGAACGTGTGCTATACCTCAACCTCTACTAAACATACTGCGAGCATCTCGGCCTGGTGTCCGCCTCACCTGCACCTCGTGGTCCTCCCAGTGCGACAGGCTCAGGGACTTGACCTTGCTGACGTCGGGGAGGTTGCGGTGGATCCCGGAGCAGGCCAGGCAGATGAACACCCCCAAGGAGCAGGAGCCCCAATCAGGATCTGCAGAGAGGAAGGTGGAGCGAACACATGGAGTACGACATGTATGAGATGCACAAGAGAAGTGATGGTGTGGTGGTGGTGGGTGGGGAGGAAGGATGGAGGGGACAAGAGCAAGGGATGCATATATTATTCTTGTTATTGATTCTATTGATCAATCTATTTTTATTAATTCAACTTTTAATCTTATAAATGGCCAAACAATTGTGAAATATAACAAGTTCTGCGACCCCGAGGACCAGCCAGGCATAAATATAATATCAGACTTATTTGGCAAAAAGTCAAAGATATTTAATAAATGTTGGAGAGAGAGGCATCGAATCCTGTTTCTGCCTTAAGAAAATATTACTCATTAATTATTAGAATTGTTGTTGATTACATTTCTGCCGATAAACTGATCAATCACACACACGCACGCACGCTGTGGTCTTCCTTCTATATAAAGAGGGGGGGGGGGGCTTTGCACGTTTGTGCCCAGAGGCCCATTGTCTCATAATCCGCCCGTGTTCACCGTGCTCTTATCACGAGAGATCCCCGATGGCTGAGCAGGGAGAACATTCCTTAATGTTCCAGTCGCTCACAGCAGATTAGAATGATATATAATCATTTATATATATAGTCCTCACATGCCAACTGGCCAAAGTAACTCTCTTTTTGTGTCCAATCATGAGGAACAGAGAGAAATGACAGGAAGCGGGAGCAGAGGGAGTATTATTAGACGTGTGTGTCGTCTACCTGCCTTAGATAAACACACTTTAGAGATACACAGATAAAGCCTGGCACTGATGGTACTTTGCACTTTAACTGCAGCAACATGATGCAAGATGATCCTTTATAGAAATAATGATCCCTCAATGCTCCATAGTGAG
The DNA here is from genome assembly GCF_900634415.1 of Cottoperca gobio. Lineage (NCBI taxonomy): Eukaryota > Metazoa > Chordata > Actinopteri > Perciformes > Bovichtidae > Cottoperca > Cottoperca gobio. Next base: position 232,313 of record NW_021166920.1, on the reverse strand, counting down.
GCTCAGTGAGGGAGGGCACGAGCCCTCTCTGCATGTGCAGACCTGCAGAGCTCTACTGACTCCTGAGAGGCTCACCTGTGGTGGTGCCTTCAGGTGCTCCTGGAGAGCTCTTCCCTGCGAGTTCCTGACTCACATTTAAAATCAGAATAACAAAGTGAAGTATCTGCTACATTTAGATAGATGATAGAGAGATGATAGATAGATGATAGAGGCATAGAGAGATAGATAGACCCTAGTGTTACGTTACAAGTCAAGCAGCGTGACATTTGGCCTGCGAGGGTTGACTTTTAAAAAGAAAAGTGCGTGAACATGGTGTGTTTTAGTGATCACCTCAACCGTGTTGTCAAATCTCAGCAATTCAAGACATGCGACGCAGTTTGACTTCCCTGTCCGGAACATTTTTACAACTAATTCAGAGGTTTTATCTTCTTACCGGGGGCGCCGCAGTCTGCGCAAGCGTCATTTCCAGGGTTTTGGAGGATCTCCTTCAGTGCTCGCGTTGCTCTCTCATTTGCCGACATTTCAGCTTTCAGATTCCTCCGCTATCAGAGAGAGAGAGAGACAGAGAGAGAGACAGAGAGAGAGAGAGAGAGAGAGAGAGAGAGAGAGAGAGAAAGGGAGGGAGAGAGAGAGAGACAGAGACAGAGAGAGAGAGAGAGAGAAAGGGAGGGAGAGAGAGAGAGAAAGGGAGGGAGAGAGGGACAGAGAGAGGAAGGGTGGAGTGGGGGCAGGTAAGGAGTGTCTCCTCGGCCTCGACTCTTCCACGTGAGTCCCAACGTGCTGCGGGCAAGTCCGCACAGGTATGCGTCCTCCGCACAGGCGAGGTTCTGCCTCCGATTGACGAAAAAAATCTCTTCACAAAGTTTTTAGGGAAATATCCATGAGCTGTCCTCTTCCACTGCGTCCCTTAAAGCCCTGCTGACACCCTGCAGGTGACACCCTTCAGGTAGCCTGAGGCGGAGTCCTGCAGAAGTCTCTGGAACCAGATCACGGCCTCACGCCCGGGCTGCCTGCGCAGTCTGGAGGTGTGCATGGACAGGAATGAAACATTAAACAAGGAAGTGAAAATCAGAGGTTGTTCCAACTTGCTTTTCCGCATAATTGGTGGTTAGGTTGCTCACTGTGCAGAGTGCAGCGTTCAGACAGAAGAGCGCAGTGATAAGGTATCATGTCACATTATCATGCTGACCTTTAGGAACACGTGAGAGTTTGATACTGACAGATGAATCATCACGTGTCCTCATCGAAGTTTGTGATTCACATGCTGCAATACGTTTGTTGGGCTCATTTAGATTAAAGTTATTTTTGGATAAATATAACGACACACTATGAAGGAAGTCAAGAAAGCACTATCTCTGAGATGTAGTGAAGTGAAGTATGAAGGAGCAGGACATGGAAAGTACAAGTCCCTCAAAAGTGTACTTAAGTACAGTACTTGAGGAAATGTAGTGAGTCCCGGACAGCTGCAGCTTGGAGCTCCATGGTTGGCCAGCAGGTGGCAACAGTTCCCCACTGTCCTGCCTGCTGGGACTGTTGAGTGCAGTTCTGTGTGATACAGGTGTGGCTCAGTGCTGCACCTCTGTATACAGTAAGTGTGTCCTTTAACCAAACATCACTGCCCTCCTTTCAGCACCACGGAGAGCGTCAGATACACAGGCTCACTAATACTACGAATACTCATGAGCAACTCAACAGTCTTCCCAGTCAAAGAAAACGATATTCTGTGGAAATCTAACACAAACATTCTCACTTTGAAGTAAGTTCCCCTGTGCTTGAATGATCACTACCTCAGACTGATCGTCTCAGAGACAGATGGCACTTCGGCTGATTTGACAGTCAAACCAGGATTTGATGTCATTCTTTGCAGTGCTGGATTTCCCCTCTGACAGCAGAAGACTAATGCTCCGTTACCAAACTCATTTGTCAACACCAATCCCAGATAGTTGTTTATCTATCCCCCCCTCCGCCGCCACCCCGGGATCTTCCTCTTCTCTCGCTGACGATGGAGGAGTTGGATGCTAGCACCCGTCGAGCCGTGTGATGGCGACGCCTCATTGATTGAGGTTAAAGTCTGAGTGTTGGTTAGTGTCAGAGACAGGTCAGGAGCGAGCGCCTCCTCTTGTTCACTCACTCGTGATGTGATGCATCAGATACAAGATTTATACAAACATAAATGATTAAAGGACAAAAGCAAACTTATAGATTTCCCTCACTTTATATCTCTTTCTTTACAAAGTGCAATGACTGTCGTATCGTTACTTCTAACTCCAGGATGAACAACTGATATTCCGCCTTATTTGTAGCAACAATTTGCATCTTAAAATGCACACCGTCTCTCTGTGTGATGATTTATATGCACGCAGTCGGTGGCATTTTGAAGCTCGCTGGGTATGACGGGGACTAAATGGCAGCGAGTCCAGGCCATTAGTCTGTGTCCTGCTCCGGGCTTGTGACACATCAGGCCCGTCTGTGGTCCGGCCTTTCCGTCTGGGCTCCCGGTTTATTCATATACAGCCATAAATTAGGCGACAGGAATCGTCTAACAAAGTTTAAATCAATCGTCTGAACAGGATGCTGAATGTTGGAGACTTTTGATTTGAATGAATTGTTTTAGTTCTGACGACGAGTCGTCAAAGAAACACGGAGCGGGGTGCACTGACTGGGATCAGGAGCGCCGGTATTAACACACATTGAGGGCAAACACAAGAAATAAAAGCACATCAAACAGGCTTTGAACACCTACTACTAACCTGGCCTTCATTCAAACACGTGTCATTGTTCCTGTTTGCTGGATATCCAAGAAAAGCTCAATATATTACAATATGGTGAAATCCAGTCCAACACAAACTATATAAATCCCTTTGGTATGGGCATGCATACTGCAGCTTTGCCATTTACTTTGGTTAGAACATAATTACTATTGTACATGCATATAAAGCAGATTAAAGGAACACTTCATTTGTAAATCAAATACTCATCACGTGTTCCTTTGAACTCTCGAGATTAAACACGCAGATAAATCTGGATGAATGGCAACTAATGGAATTAAATAGAGTAAGAGTGGAGGGACGAAGGATGAGGACAAAAGACCAGAAATGGAGAGAACGTTAGTAAAGAGTGTGAGAGACACAAACAGGGTGACAAAGGAGGAAAGATAGAAACTCCAGGAGAACATAGGGACAGATAGAAAAGAGGTTAGAAAGGGTGAGAGGAAATGAAAAAGAGACAGGATGAGAGATAAGGTGAGAGAAAGAGAGAGACACACACACACACACACACACACACACACACACACACACACACATACACACACACACACACACACACACACACACACACACCCCCAGAGACAGAAAGGAGGAGAGAGGCAGGAAGGGAGAGGACCGGAGGAGGGAGGAGAGAGAGAAACAAAACGGAAGAGAGCATATCACTCGTGGCAGACTCTGTCATGGAGTTAATGGGGTTTTGCCACTTCCTATCATCCCAGTGCCTTTTGAACCGTGGCCTTTGCATACAGAAAGATCATTAACTCCCATCTCTGCCTCCTCCAGGGGCCTCGTCTGCGGGTCGAGTCGTCAGGGAGAGCCTCCCTGCTTCCATTTAAACATGCACCACATACTGTATGTAACAACACAGCAGTGTCAGCAGAGATGATGTAGATTCCCTTTAGTTACCTGAATAGAAATGCACTGGTTGGATGTGCACACGCTGCTGGGAAACATCTTCTGATTGCGGATCACAATTTGCTCCGAAGGTCCAGAAGTTCTCCTGATGTCCAGACGAGGAGGAGGAGGTCGGAGTCTTCCCACCCCTCCAAGCATTCCAGGTGCACGACGCAGGAACTGAAGTGTCTTTGGCAGCTGTAAACACGATGTAACTCTCAGCTGTGCAGCCTCCACATCTTTAACATTATTATTATTTCCAATGATGATGGCAATGACTGTAAAGGTCTGCAAACATCATGAGGAGATATAAAGTGGCTGAAACACCTACGGACGTGGCAACGTTACGTCAACATTAAAAGAACTGCGGACGTGGAGTAACCTAAGGACGGAGGTTACGTGAAAAATCAACTCTGGTTTCACACGGGACACGAGCCCTGGTCTCCTGGGAAGACTCTGGCGTTTACACATCCTCCACTTCCTGGTTCACAACTACACGTGTTACATACGATAACAAAGCAAGGTCCTGACTTTTTATTATAAGCAGCTAATGTTGCAATAAGCTCTGGTTCAAGCACTGAACCACAGAGCTGTTCATACCGAGCGTAGCAGGGCTGGGAGGGGTGAGCAGGTGAGGTGCCTGCTGGGTAATCAGATGGATAAATCCTCAGTCAGGCGGTAGAGAGGGAGGTCAGTGCCGTACATCCCCTCCCTTCACCTCTCCTCCTCCGTGTCTGCATATTCACTTCACCCTGCGGTGCACAGAGCCTCAACACAACACGACACGACACACACACACACACACACACACACACACACACACACACACTGGATGTGTCAGTGAAAACAACTCCCCGTCTTCTTATCTAAACTGGAAATTGTTTCAAAAGACGACTTTCATACTTACAAAATGAAACACTTGGCCTGAAGTTCGACAGGAGGAGAATTAGACACAACACATAAGCGAGACAGTGAGTCTCATTTGTACGACATTGTTCATTAGATTATTTTAACAAGATCACTTGGGAATATTTGTCCATCCTTGTTTGCACGAGTATCCAGATGAGCTTCTTAGGAATATCCCAACGGTGTTGTCACGTAGAAATGATTAATGAACCGACTACATGTGTGAATGGCACATGAAGCGTGCTACAAACTCCTGCAGTGCACATGGAAGTCAAGGTTAAGGCTGGATGGATTGAGTCCTAGGGAAGGAAGCACTGGTCTGTTCCTCCTGCAGGAGAGAGACCCATGGGGAGGAAGGCTCTTCACATTATTTATTCATTTATTGTGTTTATAGAGGACACAAGTAGTGACCACAGATTGAATTATTTGTTTCTGTATATCTGAAGTTTCATAAGGAAGCTACAGAAGGAAACAGGAAAAGCTCCTCACAATAAAACCCTCTAATTAATCCTCAATCACAGTTCCCCAGCATCCCTGTCTAGATGCTAAGCTAAATGTTTCCCTGAATAGAAAAGGAGTTTGTTCCTGACCTCCTGCGTCTCAGATGATTAGATCTGCAGAGGATCTTTCCTCAACAGTTACGCTTATTATGTTTTCCTCCCATTCATAGTGTTTCCTCTTCATCATCATCATCATCATCATCATCATGCTGTATACGGCACATATCCACTGGACGTTAAAAGCCACTCTACTGTGTTTGTGTTCCTATTTTAAAAAGGACCAATTTAGAACCTTGTAGAGACATTTTAGAAAAGTGTCGCCACTTCTTACAAAGGACGTTACAGGGTTAGGACTTGGTTTTAAGGTTGATGTGTGTGTGTGTGTGTGTGTGTGTGTGTGTGTGTGTGTGTGCAAGTGTCTGCATGCACACACACACTAGCTGTGGGTTTGTGTGTGTTTGTCTTTTGTGGTGCACAAGATATAGAAGGCTGAGCAGTTCCTGGTTATATTGGATGAGTAATAAATCTTTCATCTGTTCAATTTCATTGCAAGTGTAGGTGTGTGTGTGTGTGTGTGTGTGTGTGTGTGTGTGTGTGTGTGTGTGTGTGTGTGTGTGTGTGTGTGTGTGTGTGTGTGGTACACTTACAACAGTTTGACACTTGGGCGTGGGAAAGGGAGATCAAACTGTGCTCTGCTTGGGTAGCATCTGTTTCCTCTATCTACTGGCAGATTGTCTTTGAGTGTGTGTGTGTGTGTGTGTGTGTGTGTGTGTGTGTGTGTGTGTGTGTGTGTGTGTGTGTGTGTGTGTGTGTGTGTGATCTTGAATGTTGTCCTTCATTAATTACCTGCAAGCGCTGGAATGCCTGAGCAATTAAAAAGCCTAATCTTCATCGACAGGTCATCGATTGCTCATCAGTTCTCAGCGTCCGTATATTATCTGTTAGCACTTAGCGCAGACTGTGTAGAAGAAGTGGTCGGCGTTATCGGACGTCACTCATTGGTCTGTGGATTATCGTTTGTAGCCTCAAGTTTGGCATTTAGGCCGGCACCATCTTTTATGGAACCAGAAGTGACCATATTTGGACGAGAGGGTGGAGCTGGGAGGAGCAAGGCCAGGGACCGTTAGCAGCTAACGCTAGTTTGGTTAGCGGGATGCGAATTATGGCTCAAACATGTAGGCTACGTAACGGAAACAAAAGAACAGCCCCAAAGAGCCCTTTACTCTGAATGGGAACATAACTTTACACTATAAAAACTATGTTGCATTGAAGAAGACTTTAAACTAGCGATTGAGAACATAAACTCACGTTTACTGAGGTAATAAAGTAAGAAGTAGCGTCATTTTCTCAGTCTCAATTTTTCTACGATTTATTAACAGATTCAGAGAAGGAGGTGATTTGTTTATACAAATTGCTCTATGGCAGGGGTGTCAAACACGCGGCCTGGGGTCCAATCAGGCCCGCGGGATGACTTTACAAAGTGTAAAAATGTTTTGATCATAAAGTAAAATACAGTTCCAGATACCTGTGACTACATGTGTTGTGCCTTTGTAGATACACTGATCTGTACGTTGTAACACACACGTGTAAATGATAAACTGATAATATTGTTGAAATTGCAACTTTCTTTTCTTAAGAAATTTCAGGTTCATAATGTTTTGTAAAAGATCAAATTTGAATATTTTCAGAATGAACTTTTACTTCTTGCACTAAAACAAAGGGAACATCTGGAGTTATTATATATTATTATCATGCTGTGATGTTACTGGTCCGGCCCACTTGAGATCAGATTGTGCTGCATGTGGCGCCTAAACTAAAATTAGTTTGACACCCCTGCTTTAAGGGTTTTAAAGTGCCATAATTGCCTCCATGAGCTGTGTCATAAGCACTGCAGCTGCTAACAGCATCGATCAGCAGCCAAACTATAATATCTAACTTATTGTTTTAAGCCTCCATGCACGCCCTTTCACTTGCCTCACGTCCCCCCCCCCCCCCGTTTCAGATTTGTTGAAAACCTGTGGTCTACTTTATTGATACCACTATTAGTGTTTCCATTCATGTAACAAGAGCCCCGTGGGCGGAACAGTGGAGGTAGTGAAAGATGTGATCAGGGATTTAAAAGGATTTGATGATCGGTTTCCATGTTAGATTCAAAATGCTGTTGGATCTCAAACCTCACTGACACCACAGAGATCTTTTCTTATCAAGTTTTACTACTGAATCACTAAATGATCGTCTCCGTCCGACTGATGGCAAGCGCTCTCCTCTTCTCTGCACACAGAAAGTGATGAAGAGGGAAGACCTCCCACTTCACACCTCTCCATCAGCGTTCATTATCTCTCTTTCACTTTTGGTGTATACACACACACACACATCTGTTTTGTTTACAGAAATGACTGCAAGTGCTTAATTGGGTAAATGTGAGAGTCTCTGTAATCAGTGTGAAGATGAAGTGAGCAAAGATGAGTGTTGCACCCTGACGCTCTCCTTATCTTCAGAACTCTCTCCCTCTTTCTCCCTCATCACTTAGAGAACAATATTACATTGATGCTGTGGGAGGCGCCTCTAACATTACTTTACATCAGCTAAATAATTGCTTTGCCCCTGCCAGGTACGCTTATCATGTCAGATACAACGACACGGCTTCCATTGCAGCAACAATAGCTTTCACTGTTGATGACAGAGAGGATTCACCACTACAGGAAGCAGATTCACCAGCTACCGTCTATTTATACTGGAGCCTGCATAAAGGAGTGAGACAGACAGTGTACGTTTTCAGGCTTCCTTTTATAGAACAGAATGAATTAAGCTTTTAACCGTAGTAGGATAAATGTGTGTGTGTGTGTGTGTGTGTGTGTGTGTGTGTGTGTGTGTGTGTGTGTGTGTGTGGGAAATATCATATATTATCACACTCCCACTTTTAGAACAAAAGTATTAACAATCTTACTTTACTGGATTTATCCATGTTCTCTCCTGGCTGTGGGGGTGCACGCTGTACGCGCGTATAGGGCCGGAGTGTGTGCGCGTCTGTGCGTGACTCCGCTCCTCTTTACATTTCTGCGACGTTGCTTTGATATGTTATTAACGGCAGGAGACAACCACATCAAATCTGTAGATTGAAGAGAGAAATACGACAAAGAAAGAAAGGAAAGCTGATTGTGTCTGGAGTTTATTATGATGGGAGGAGACACAAAGAAACAAAAGACTTGCTTTAGTCATCGTTAGGTTTGACTTACTGACATTCTGTGATTCAAGAGAACCTCGTCTTTGTCTATAGAAACTGTCACCAACACATAACCGACGCTTTAGTCCCTTTGAGGCTGGGTTAAGATGGCAGCTACCGCTGTGTTCATGCCAGGGGCAGCAGCAGACTTGTGCGTTTATATTCAGCACTCGAAGGCACTTTGGATAAAAGTGGTAAAATGTTAAAATACTAACAGTTATTGAAAATTAAACTGCGAGGCATCCACTAGGATTAACAATTTCCACACTGAGAGGCATAGCATTTAAGAGGTTTATCTGAGTTATGTAATGTGGATGGAAATTATTGCCCATCAACGTCACAGGGGGAGATAGGGAGAGCCTCTGCATATATTTGCTCTCAGAGGCTTTGGTCTGCGGCAATCTATGCATTCTGAAATGAAGAGCAGAGCAGAATGTGAAGTGTGGGCCGAGGCTTAATCCTCACATGATATGTTGCAAATTGCATATGTGGCAAAAGGTGTGATATACTATATGTGTGAACTGTGTGTGTGTTGCATGTGTGGGTGTGTTTGTGTGTCTTTTAATTGCTATTTTCATGAGGTAATGTTTTAGTGTAAGGATACAGGGAAGAGTTTGGAACCCCCACTTCTTAAAAACTTATATAACAAGAAGTGTCACCACCCGATTGCTGATGTTTACATTTTAAGAACTTCACTCACCTGTTGTTACATTCAGCCAAGCAGATAGTTTGGGAAGGTATTGAAATTAAAACTATTAAAGAAATGACATCTGAAAATCCCAGATGTAGTTTTTGTGGGTATAAATTACTCCCTTCTTTGGAGACTTCCTGGTACAATCACCTGCTCACCCAGCTGCATCTGATCAGCAATCAACCACAGCATTTACTGCGTGTTCTATAGCTGCCAGCGCAGCCATGTAGAGACTGTGTTCCAGTCACTTCTGTAATCTGTCTGATGAAGTACTGGAGGAAACACAGCTTTCCGAAGCTATTAATCATGGAACATATGAAACAGTCAACATGGTGACATGTGCTGGCTAACCTTGTATTTGTACGGGAAATAGAAAAAGAATGAACGAAAACATGTATTTGGGGAATGTTGGTTAGTATGCAAATGTAAAAGGTAACAGATTTCTGCCTGTCTTGTGACCATGCTCAGCTGCCTGAGTAGCTTTAAAAAGTACATCTTTACATCTACAATCTTGTAGGAAGTCATCACTTATATCTCATAAAATGTCTCAAAGAAGCTCTCCTACTTGTTGGACCAGAAATAAGTGGAGATTGCTAATGTTAAGATAATCTATAATGAACAATGTTTTATTCATTACATTCATTAGGGGCCCTAGGTATGATCCATACCATATGTGCATAACAGGATATGTTTTGACATGACTTTAGGAAATTAAGGGGACCCCTCAAAGGTCATGAGAAAGTGACCTTTGCATCTGGAATAGATTACCATTGTGTCATGATCCTGGGCCAATGGAATGTGGTTCAATGTATGTTGAAAGGTTTGTGCGTTCATTCAGGACTCCTATATACGGTTTAGATTCTCTTTGTCTGAAGGACTCTACACGATTGTATTCTTGGAAGCAGGTAGTGTTCCCATTATTTGTTTGTTGCGCAACAAAATAATAATGAATCAACTATATCTGTGTTTGTGTTTTATTGATTCCTCTCTGTTTCATGCTTTCATGTTGTGAGCGATACATATCCACAACACTAAGTTAAAAGATCATGGTCTGAAGGTCTGTATGGACTATACGTGCTGTTTCTTGTCAGTGTGAGGTATCAGCGCAACACATCTACTACAAACTACAACACTTTAATGATTTTTAAATAACTTTTGAATACATAGTAAGCTACTAAAAGTGAAATGGTTGCATGCATTGACAACACATAAATACATTACTGGTAATATAATGTAATGTAAAAGTAAATAAACATTTGAAGAGTTAAAACTGTTATTTGTTTTGTTGTGTTAACAATAGTGATACCAGTTAGATTTGATTTGGGCAGACCTATGGAATATTATATTATCCATCCCAGGTGTGCATAATAAACTAAAGGTTATGAACTCTTTGAAATACAAAAATGTGAAATTATATTTTATGGATATCGGCCATGAGAAGCAGGTAATTGTTGGTTATCGTAGCGGCTGAAATAAAACACGAATGAACACTTAATATTGTTGTTGTTACTGTAAATAATAGAGAGTGAGGAGTCTTTTAATGGCTGTAACCATCCATCCATTTCTACTTGCTAAGCAGGCCTTTGAAATGACAAGGGTCGGGAAGGGAAGAAAATGATCAGATTGACTGTAGGCGGTTGTTGACAGTAACAATTTGACAAGTTGACAATCTTATTCCCCTGTCTGAACATCATCTGACATTCTGAGGCTGTAAAAACCCACGAGTTCCACAAACTGACATGACTGACTTTGATCAATGAGATCGGAGTTCTACGGCTGTCCATCTACCTTTACAGTGAAGGACATTTGTTAAAAAAACAGAGGTGATCTGTGAGTCAATAAGCTGATATCGCACAGAAGTGGGGGGGGGGGGGGGGGGGTCAGTGAAGTCATGGTCCACTGATCTGATTGGTGCAGAGACAGAGGCTGTCCACTCACATCCAACAATACCTTGTTCACTGGTCTGAGCACAGATTGCTGCTGATTGAGCTCGGTTCTCTTCTTCTCTCCATTTCCCTCTTTTTCATGCTTTCTCCATGTTAATGCCTTCCTCAGTATTCACCAGTCGGCTCAAAATCAATGCTCATTCAGTTGGGCTGTCAGTTTGATCATATTTAGGTTAATGGATTCAAATGGTTGCTCCACATTACAAAATGAAACATAACAGAAAATGTAGGAGCCGAGGAAATGAAATGATTGTTGTTTTTAAGCTCTGACATGTAAGCATCAGGATGTTTAGGTACTAAGCGGCGACCTCCGGGTCTGAAGAATGAAGCCAAGGAAGAAGTGCCTTTAACTTGCATTCTCTCTAATAGCCAGCAGGGGGCGACTCCACTGACAAGAAGTCAGATTGCATAGAAGTCTATGAGAAAATGAGTCAACTTCTGACTTGATTTATTGTAATGCTTAGCTTAGGCATAAATGAGTTTATGTTCTCAATTGCTAGTTTCAAGTCTTTTCTAATACAGCGTGATGTTAACTTAGTAAAAGATGGTTATATTTAAAGTAAAATATAAAGGGGAGTATGCTTTCAGGCGAGGCTACCGTGTGTTTCACAGGTCGCTACCACGTGTTCTCCGGTCTGGGTGTTGTCTGTGTGTTTGTCTTAGAACTTAAACTCTTTCAAAGTGTTTTCATGAAAGGTAATTGGAGCACTTTGGTCACCTTTAAATGTCTTGTTCAGCGTTCGGTTGTACTTTGCTCCACCGTCTCGTGTCACTTCTAGTTCCAAAAAACCAAGATGGCGACGGCCAAAATGACAAACTAAAGGCTTCAAAACGGTAGTCCACGAACCAATGGGTAACATCATTGTGACTACGTCCACTTCTGATATATACAGTCTCTGATGGGTACCCATCTTATCTTTGTGGACAAACAATTAGGTCCTCCACATTAGTGTTGCACATCTGTATCTATCTGCAATAAAGATAGTTAATTAACAAGCTGATGTGGCGGCTATAGAGGTCGAGAGTTTGATAGCGCTCACATCTGCCACCTCACTGGGTGCACAATATAAAAGAAAGGGCTCTGCATGCTGCACCTGAGGGGTTAGTGCAGGGAGGCAGATGCATGTGTGGATCTGCTGTCTGTACTAGAGAGGTCGGAGCAAAGCCCTGCGGCCAATTAGCAGCTCCACAAGAGATCATTTGTTGCCATGTCTGAATTCAATCTGTGACATGTCACAGTCTGCACCAAAACAAAATACAGGAGTGGAGATGAGGGGGAGGCAAGAAAAGCATGTTTAAGGAAATAACCACATAGAATCGGAGGGATGAAACCCTCTTTTTAATGGTCACACAGGACACACAGTGAAATTTGTTCTCTGCTTTTAACCCATCCTAGTACCAGGAGTCCTTGCCTTGCTCAAGGGCACCACGGCAGGACAGGAGGTGAACTCACAGTCCAAGCCACTACTGACTGAACCACTGCCGGACATGATCTGTCCCCTGTGATAACAGCTGCTGAAGTTACACCAGAATGACACAGAAATGAACCATCTTTAATTAAAAGCGGTTCCAGAGATTTTGATACATAAAAACATAGATAAGGCACTGTTGTAGTCCTTTATCTGACCCCTCATCATTTCAGTCACACAATGGTCTGAATAGAATGTTTCGGCATTAATGAGCCCATGACGACAATACAACTGTTGTCTTGCACAAAGTTCATGAATACGATACACACATGTGTTTGCAAGCTAACTAAACTGTTATGGTTTAACCATAGAAAGTTTGAGAACTCTGTGTTGGCCTCCTACCAATGTGATGACTTACAAATAGAATTATAAAGCATTTCAATTCAGCAATCCTCCTGCTGGCAGCAAGGCATTGTAGATAGTGCACAAATATGCCTCTCCATTGGTGTCTTCTACAAAACCTCAGCGACACCTTGACTTGCCACAAGAAGGTTAATAAGGAAGTCAGTCCGCCACAACCATCAGCCTACAACGTTCAAAAAAGTGACCATGCTGCTCTGTTTATTAGAATGGGAATGTCCATCCTCATTGTCATGTGTCATTCTATATTTATGGTTTTAGAAGTTTAAACTGTTGAAGTTTACAAGTCGTATTTCTTCTATGGTTTTTGGCAGATACTAAAAAGCTTCAGGCGTAAGACAAGCCTCCTCTGCACCGGAGAAACACTGACACCGATTTTCATGTCGCCCTGGAAAACCGAGGAGCATTGCAATTAGTGCAATCTGGCCAACGGAGAGCCATTTGTGTGGTAAGTGTTAACAAAAGTGTGTTAAATCCTCTTTGGATTTTATGTACATACAAGTCACCTGAAATGACTGGTGTAAATGGGGTCATAGTTTAAGCCAAGTGCTGAGTGTGACAATTATATTTCTTATACCACCTGGATGATTTACATAATGTGTGTCCCTGTGTGTGGGTGGAATTGGATGTTGGGTTTATGGGAAAGGCTGTGTTTTTATTGGATACAATAACCTAGATGTGATAATCAAATGTGTCTTTGAGGGATGTTTAAATCTCAGCTCAAGATTTATATCCAAGAACAACATCGAGATTGCTATCAACAGCTTTTATACAGAGTACAACACATCTTGACCTACAGTAATCTTCTTCACAATCAGACTTGAGTGTGAAGTACCATGAGCTTTCCATTGGTTACAGTGCACGCTACCTTTGTGACTAAAGTCAATGATCCTCTTGGAGAAATAGTTACTGACTGAAGACTCGGCTTGAAGCCATTCAAGTTTGCATGATTCAATACAAAAACGTACCGTTGACATACCGTCATCAGCAGAAGAAAGAGAAATGGCAATGTAGCTTTGACAGTTTCTGATCAATGCAGCCAACTAACGATCACACAGCAAAGTGAATGAGTCCACAGTGGGAGCTCTTCCAACCACATTACACTGAAACATTGAAGTTCACAAAGGACCGGAAACCTAAAAGTGTAACCAAACTGCCGTCATATCGAATCTGAATTCAGTATGTCAAGTTTTAGGTGACAGGAAATGTCTGTGCGTGTGTTTTTGCAACACAGTGATCTGACAGCAGTAGATGGAAGCATTGCAAAGGTCTTGTACTGGTGTCTCCTCCATACAGAACAAACACACATACTACCAGTTCATTTCTCTTTCTTTATGCTACAGTATATATGTTCAGTTAAAGACAGAGTTGCTACCAAACCAATTAAAACGGAACAGTAAAGGAGAAGGTAAGCGAGACAGACGAAGGGGGAAGTAAGAATCCGCCTTGTTCTCTCCCTGTAATCACACATCTATAAGATTTGTTGATTACATGCAGTTAAAGGCTTTTCCTCCTGCAGAGAAGCACAGGGCAGGTCACAGGGAGCAAGAGCTCAGAGTGCAAAGATGTTATATTGTTGTGAAACAGTGTAATCATCTAGCTAACCTGGAGGAACACAGAGGGAGCTAAAGTGAACATCAAAGATATGATGTTCACTGTGTCCCTCAAGGTGCTGCTTTTGTTTTTGTCTGTGCATCTTTTACAAAAGGTGATATTTTTAGTTTCTTTTTAGAAAGATAAGATTAGTACCTGAACAAAGCGCATGTATTTGCAATCATACCATGTTTTTCTTTATTTAAAGGAACATAAGTGAAAAAGAACACAGTGTCCTAGTAGAACATGATTGAGTTAGTGCTGGGATGCAGTTGCAGTTGTCTGTGTGCTTCTCTACATCCATGAAAGTGACAGCAGCAGCAGTTATGTCCTGCACATGTTAACATCTTGAGGAATAAAATTACACTTTCAGTTCCTATTTTGGTGAATATAGTGCTACGTCAATGATTAACTCCTCCACAACTACCATAGATGGACATTTACGGAAGAAAGGAAAGATACG